>NC_069501.1:635341491-635518991 GCF_027579735.1 Bombina bombina
CTCCTTTACGTTGGTCGAATGACTGGGGAAGGCGGAGCCTAGGAGGGATCATGTGACCAGCTTTGCTGGGCTCTTTGCCATTTCCTGTTGGGGAAGAGAATATCCCACAAGTAAGGATGACGCCGTGGACCGGACACACCGTTGGAGAAAGTAATTTATCAGGTAAACATAAATTCTGTTTTTTTCCACATACTCACCGATAGCAATTACTGATATTTTTTTGTCATATGACCGTTTCCCAAGCACATTACAGACTAATGATTTAAGATAGCTTTTTTATAATTATGAACTGCAACTCAAAAGACATTTTGAAATAATTTGAAATAATTATTTGCTTTTTGTCAGTTGTAAAGCTCAAAGAAATTTCACAGAACATGTTTATAAATAAAAATATTACAATAAAATATATTAATAACAATAAATAAGAAATGTAAAATCACAACCAACCAAAAGTGCAATACAGTAAAAATTATAACAGTGCACTGTTTAATCATGGGGAACGACGCTATGGGCTAGATTACATTTGGCTGGTAATCTTTACCACTGCTCTCATTACATGTCCAACTCCATTAAAGTCTATGCAGTTGGAAATGTGAACAGCTTACCAATCAAATGTAATCTAATTCTTGTCCTATAATTCTAGAATGATTGTTCACAGCAATTAACTTGATTTGTCTTATGAACACTCTTCCTGCAATTATGTAAGCTAAGGATGTTTCTCAGCGTTCAGTATGTTTTGAGCATAATTGTGCAAGATGAGAACTGGCAGTATAACGGGCAATCTACCAAGAATCGTTTTTCCAAAGTTAGTGTCAAGTTCTTTTTAAGGAACAGAAGCATCTCTGCATATTCGGCTATAAGTCTGTTTCTGCTATCATCAGTAAGGACATTTGACGGTAAGCTAAACAGTCTTTCACTTTCCCCACTACTGCATGGGGCAGAAATATATTTTTGGGCCATTTTAGCCAGAGCTGGAAATATGTTTATTAACTGCCCAGTTTTTCAGGGGTTTGTCTGAATGAGGTACAATGATCCCTCCCAGGTAGGCTTCCAGCAGTATAGTAGCAGCTTTTGGAGCACTGCTCTCAGGCTTACAATAATACAAATAACAGCAAGTTGTATTAGCAGAACAGACGTGAACAATTTTTAGTTAGGTCTTCACTCCAGCTTAAAATGAAATGGGAACATGCAGTTTTAAAACCGCCACAAGATGGCGTATGAGTAAGATCTGGAGGTATCGGTTTAAAGGGACACTGAACCCAATTTTTTTCTTTCATGGTTCAGATAGAGCATGCAATTTTAAGCAACTTTCTAATTTACTCCTATTATCATTATTTCTTCATTCTCTTGCTATCTTAATTTGAAAAGCAAGAATGTTTAGAAAGAAAGTTTAGAAGCCGGACCATTTTTGGTTCACAACCTGGGTTGTTCTTGCTGATCTGACAACACCAATAAACAAGTGCTGTCCAGGGTCTTAACCAAAAATTGTCTTGCTCCTTAGCTTAGATGCCTTATTTTTCACATAAAGATAGCAAGAGAACGAAGAAAAACTGATAATAGGAGTAAATTAGAAAGTTGCTTAAAATTGCATGCTCTATCTGAATGATGACATAAAAATTGGGGTTTAGGGTCCCTTTAAGTATCAAAGCCTTTGCACAAGTACACTGTTGTCGTCTTTTTCATTTTATAGGGTACTTGGTGCATTGTTGCTGGTAATCAAAGTTCAGGGGGATCTTAATTATACCATATCAGGTTGATATTTTAGTGCAGGCTTCTGATTTATGGTCTTTTAGCTATGCCCATATCTAGCTTAAAAGGGTGTCTTTTCTAGAAGACTTTAAAATTCTATCCTAATGTGTATTGCTGGTGGAATCACGCAGAATATATTTTAGGTGTGTCTGTCCTGGAATCCTGCTTCATTTCCATAAGTAGCTCACTGCATGGAGGCAGGCTATTTGTGTCCCCTTTATCTGTTTAGGCGTAATCAGTGGTTAGAGATTTTCTGCAATTGGTATAACAGATTACTATGAATTTCTCTGGTTTTCTCGAAAAGCACAAGGAATCTCGTGTCCTAGCTAATGTTAATGTTTTAGAACGTCGAACGGTTCTTCTGGCTTTTTTAGTCATAGTCCCTCTTGAAAGGAGGGGCGTTATCTTTATGATTTAGTTAGGTATGGAATTGAACGCTTAGTCTTTAGACATAGGCTTTTCTCTGATTCTGTGATTGAGACCCTAATTCAGGCTTGTAAGCCTGTAACTAAAATAATCTATCACAAGGTCTGGAAGGCCTTTATTTTATGATGTATAAATCATGTTTTTTCCTGGCATTCTTTCAGAATTCCTAGGATTTGCAGGATTGTCTAGATAAGGGCCTATCCGCCAGTTTTCTAAAAGGACAGATTTCTGCTCTTACAGTTTTTTTCAACATAAAGTTTGCTAATCTTCCTGCAGAATGAATCTATTGTCTTGCTAGTAGTATTTAGTTACTGTTTAGTAATAAGCTTATATTATATCAATGTTTCTTTTTAATGACACGATGAGTCCATGGATCATCTTAATTACTATTGGGGGATACCACTCCTGCCCTGCAGGAGGCGACAAAGAGCACCACAGCAAAGCTGTTAAATATCACCGCCCTTCCCTCCCAACCCAGTCATTCTCTTTGCCTACGTTAAGAGCAAGGAGGTGGTAAAGTAGGTGTTAGAAAAAGATTCTTTAATCAAGAGTTTATTTTTTTTAAAGTAGTGTAAGATTGTGCTGCTTTGTCCTAGGGTGTAGCCGTAGTCCATATCAGTCTCTTCAGTAGAGCAGTGGTGGCTTTAGAGCAATGGGGACTTGTGGGACATAATTCTCACTGCGCCTCCCATACTGATGCTGCCCTAACTTGGAAAAACTGAGAAGTCTTACTCAGTCCTTTCTTTTTTTGCCACATGTCCATGTGAGGGAGAGGACCTCTCAAACCTGGGATCTGCCTTGCTGTCAGGCAGAAGAGGAGGTAAGTGCTGACTTGATTTCTGGGATAACGGAGTAAGAAAAAGTTGGGCACATTACTTACTATGAGGGAAACATATTTATATTGTATTACATAAATTCTGCTGGTTATTAGGAGACACTATGAGACAGCAGAGTCGCAGGCACTGGGGCAGGTATTTCTGTAATGGTGGTGGTTATGTCTCCCGGCATTTACTTTAACAAGTATACAGACCAGGAGATCATTAAGTTGGCTATGCCCACGATGGGCGGGACAAGAGGCGGCATCTGTGTTTGCGCTCCTTTTTTTTCTTCCGACATCGGAGGGGAAGTTCTTATGTCGATATTTGTCTAATACGCATCTCAGAAACCATAAAATTGCGCGTTTGGACAGAGACTGCACTCTTCTGCTGCTGCGTGTCCCGGATCTGAATCGGCTCCTGCTCAGAGGCTCGCAGCTTTCTCCTCAAGCGTCCCAAATTTTACAGCCTCACATGCAGTGCCCTGCGCTTCCTCTCTAGCTCCCGCTGGAGTTACTTTAAAAGACATCGCTTCTCTCATGTCTTCAGCAGTTTCAGATGCGTTGTCTGCTTTCCCAATGCTGCAGGGAAAGCGTAAGAGGAAAATTAGACATTCAGTAAGCGAGGTTTCTGATGCAGTTGTCGCTATTTCAGATGTCCCCTCACAGAAGCCTGAGGAGGAGGATAACATAGTAGCATCTAAAGGTGAAATTTCAGATTCTGATAGTGTAATTCCTCTTGCTGATACTAAAGTTGTATCCTTCAAGTTTAAGCTAGAACACCTCCGTCTGTTACTTAAACAGGTTTTAGCTACTTTCTTGGGATTAACGACAGCGACTCCACGGTGTTGTTAATCCCAAGAAATCCAGTAAACTGAACAAATATTTTGAGGTACCTTCCTCGATAGAGATTTTTCCGGTACCAGACCGAGCTTCTGAGATCATTTCTAAGGAGTGGGAGAGACCGGGTATACCTTTTTCTCCATCTCCTATATTTAAAAAGGTGTTTCCCATAGCTGACTTGGTTAAAGAGGCTTGGTAAACAGTCTCCAAGGTGGAAGGAGCTCCACCTTAGCTAAGAGAACTACTATACCCATAGAGGATAGTTGTGCTTTCAAAGATCCTATGGACAAAAAATTAGAGGGGTTACTCAAAAAGATGTCTGTACACCAGGGCTTACAGCTGTGTGCATTGCTAACGTCACTAGTGCTGCGGCATATTGGTTTGATGCGTTGTCTGATTCTATTAGGACAGAAACTCCCCTGGATTAAATCCAGGACAGGATAAAAGCTCTTAAATTGGCTAATTCCTTTATTACGGATGCTTCCCTACAAGTTATCAAACTGGGAGCAAAGATTTCAGGTTTTTATGTCCTAGCTCGCAAAGCCTTATGGTTAAAGCCTTGGTCTGCGGATGTATCCTCTAATTCTAAGCTTTTAGCGATTCCTTACAAGGGGAAGACCTTGTTTGGACCTGGCTTGACTTAAATAATCTCTGATATCATGGGAGGTAAGGGTCACCTCCCTCAGGACAAGAGAAACAAACAAAAGGGACAACAGAGTAATTTTCTTTCCTTTCGAAATTTCAAGGGAAATTCTTCCTCTTCCGCTTCCAAGCAGGAACAGTCTAAACCTTCATGGAGACCCAATCAGTCTTGGAATAAGGGAAAACAATCCAATAAGCCTGCTATTGAGTCAAATTCAGCATGAAGGGTCTGCCCCCGATCCGGGACCGGATCTTGTAGGGGGCAGACTTTCCTTCTTCGCTCAGGCTTGGGTTCAAGATGTTCAGGATCCCTGGGCAGTAGAAATAGTGTCCCAGGGATACAAACTAGAGTTAAAAAAAAATTCTCCCAGAGGCAGGTTTCTGCTTTCAAGATTATCTGTAGACCAAACAAAGAGAGAGGTGTTCTTACACTGTGTAAGAGACCTCTCCGACCTGGAAGTGATAGTTCCTGTGCCCTTCGGTCTTGCCACAGCTCCCAGAATTTTCTCAAAGGTGCTGGGTTCACTGTTGGCGGTGCTTCGGTTATGGGGCATTGCAGTGGTGCCCTATTTGGACAGTATCCTAGTCCAACAAGCAAGATCCCACACGGAAATGTTGTTATCCTTCCTGCGATCTCACGGATGGAAGGTGAATTTGGAAAAGAGTTCCTTAGTCCCAAGGACAAGGGTAACTTTCTTGGGAACCATAATAGATTCCCTATCAATGAAGATTTTTCTGACAGGAGTCAAGAAATAAAAGATCTTCGATAATTGCCTAGCTCTTCAGTCCACTCCTCGGCCATCAGTGGCTCAGTGCATGGAGGTAATTGGGCTGATGGTGGCGGCAATGGACATCATCCCGTTTGCTCGGTTCCACCTCAGACCTCTGCAGTTAAACATGCTCAGGCAATGGAGCGGAGATTATGCTGACTTTTCTCCTCGAATACTACTGGAGCAGGAGACAAAGGATTCTCTTCAATGGTGGTTGTCTCTGGATCATCTCTCCCAGGGAACCTGCTTTCACAGACCATCTTGGGTGATTGTGACAACAGACACCAGCTTTCTAGGATGGGGAGCAGTCTGGGGCTCCCCCTAAAGGCTAAGGGAGTTTGGACTCAGAGTCTGTTCTACCTATAAACATTCTGGAGCTGAGAGCAATCTTCAATGCTCTTCTGGCCTGGCCCCAGTTAGCCTTGGTCCAGTTTATCAGGTTCCAGTTGGACAACATAACTTCAGTGGCTTACATCTATCATCAGGGAGGAACGAGGAGTTCCTTAGTGATGACAGAGGTAACCAAAATAATTCAGTGGGCGGAAACCCACTCTTGCTGTCTGTCGGCGATCCACATCCCAGGGGTGGACAATTTGGAGGCAGATTTCCTCAGATTCTCAAATGGGGTCAGCCGGAATTGGATCTCATGGCATCTCAACAGAATGCCAAGCTTTCGAGGTACGGGTCGAGGTCCAGGGACCCTCAGGCGGTTCTGATAGACGGCCTGGTGGTACCTTGGACCTTCAGGCTAGCATACTTATTTGCTCCGTTTCTTCCTCGGCTCATTGCTCGAATCAAGCAGGAGAGGGCCTCAGTGAGCCTCATTGCACCGGCTTGCCCTCGCAGGATTTGGTATGCAGATCTGGTGGACATGTCATCTCTGCCACCTTGGAGACTTCCGTTGAGGAAGGACCTTCTAATTCAAGGGCTCTTCCTTCACCCAAATCTAGTTTCTCTGAAGCTGACTGCTTGGAGATTGAACGATTAATTTTATCCAAGCAGGGTTTTTCAGAATCGGTCATAGAGACCATGATTCAGGCTCGTAAACCTGTAACTAGAAGGATTTACCATAAGATACGGCGTAAATATCTTTATTGGTGTGAATCCAAGGGCTACTCCTGGAGTAGAGTTAGGATTCCTAGAATTTTGTATTTTTCTCCAAGAGGGTTTGGAGAGAGGATTATCGACAAGTTCCCTAAAGGGTCAAATTTCTGCCTTATCTATTTTGTTACACAAACGTCTAGCAGATGTTCCAGATGTACAATCTTTTTGTCAGGCCTTGGTCAGGATCAGGCCTGTATTCAAGCCAGTTACTACTCCATGGAGTCTTAATTTAGTTCTCAAAGTTCTTAATGGGGTTCCGTTTGAGCCTATGCATTCCTTAGATATTAAGTTATCTTGGAAAGTTTTATTTCTTGTTGCTATTTCTTCTGCTCGCAGAGTGTCAGAGCTCTCGACTTTGCAGTACGAGTCTCCTTACCTTATTTTTCATTCAGATAAGGTAGTTTTACATACTAAATTAGGATTTCTTCCTAAAGTTGTTTCTGATCGGAACATTAATCAGGAGATTGTTGTTCCTTCCTTGTGTCCTAATCCTTCTTCTCAGAAGGACCGGCTTCTACACAATTTGGACGTGGTTCGTGCCTTAAAGTTTTACCTGCAGGCGACTAAGGATTTTCGTCAGTCTTCTGCTTTGTTTGTGGTTTTCTCAGGAAAACATAGGGGACAGAAGGCTATGGCTACTTCTCTTTCATTTTGGCTGAAGAGTATCATACAGTTTGCATACGAGACTGCTGGACAGCAGCCTCCAGAGAGAGTTACGGCTCATTCCACGAGGGCTGTTGCTTCCTCATGGGCATTCAAAAATGATGCTTCTGTGGAACAGATTTGCAAGGCTGCAACTTGGTCTTCTCTTCACACTTTTTAAAAAATTTACAAATTTGACACTTTTACCTCGGCTGAGGCCGCTTTTGGGAGAAAGGTTCTTCAAGCAGTGGTGCCTTCCATTTAGATTCCCTGTCTTGTCCCTCCCGTATCATCTGTGTACTCTAGCTTGGGTATTGATTCCCAATAGTAATTAAGATGATCCGTGGACTCATCGTGTCATTAAGAAGAAAATTTATGCTTGCCTGATAAATTTATTTCTTTTTTGACACGATGAGTCCACAACCCGCCCTGTTTTATAGACAGGTTTTTTATAAACTTCAGACACCTCTGCACCTTGTTACTTCCTTTCTCTCCTTTACTTCGGTCGAATGACTGGGTTGGGAGGGAAGGGAGGTAATATTTAACAGCTTTGCTGTGGTGCTCTTTGCCGCCTCCTGCAGGACAGGAGTGGTATTCCCCAATAGTAATTAAGATGATCTGTGGACTCATCGTGTCAAAAAATAAATACATTTATCAGGTAAGCATAAATTTTCTTTTTAAGGGAATTTGGTTCACCATATTTATTTACCTTTGCGTTTTCTCTTTCAAGTTTCCTACTGTTTTATTTGTCCAGGTTAACTAACTTCCCTGTTGTAGAATAGCTTGTGCTACCTCCTGTATGGTTGCTACATTAACATGATTGGTAGTTTGTCAGTCTTATCCTGATAGTACAAATGCTTATTAGATTCACTACTGCTTCTTACTCTCATTCATTACTTTCTGCCTATGTTTATTGTTGCTCCCTTGTCAGCAGCCTGGGCTGGGGAGTTTTAATGATTATTACATGTGCTATAAAAACCTTATTTATTGAATGGGAGTCATACAGTATATTGCTATTTATTATTTTTTGGGGCAAATACCACCTTAACTGTGGTTTCAGTTACCCAAATTATGCAACCTTCTTCTTTTATGAATTGCTGTTCATAATACTACTATGTGTTATAGAATTCCTTTAATAGTATATATTTATTGCCGGACGCTGAGTTTCTTTTATTATGTCTTGCATTGAGAATGGAAATGTCTACCTTGTTAGTAGCACTCCTCAATCTTTAACTTCAAACTAGATACACTAACCCCCTGATATTGAGCAAAGCCCTATATACCATTGCATTATATTACTGCTGTATTTGTAGCATATTGTGGCTTTACGGGTAGGGTAGCAGAGTATTTTATTAAAAGGACATTCAAATAAAAAAATAAAAAATTATGATTCAGAAAGAGCAGTTTTAAGACGCTTTCTAATTTACTTCCATTATCAATTTTTACACAGTCTTTTTATATTCACACTTTCTTAGGAACAATATCCTACTGAGCATGTGCACAAGCTTGCAGGGTAAACGTATACTAGTCTGTGATTGACTGATGTCTGTCACATGATACAGATGGTTGGTAAATGGGAGAAATTTTTTTTATAAGTGGCAAGAGTCCATGAGCTAGTGACGTATGGGATATACATTCTTACCAGGAGGGGGTAAAGTTTCCCAAACCTCAAAATGCCAATAAATACACCTCCCACCTCACTCATACCTTAGTTTTACACACTTTGCCTTCGTTGGAGGATGGTGAAGCAAGTTGTGCTTGATTTCTTCTGTGAAAGGCGCTTCTAAGCATTTTGAAGCCCAATTCCGCTCAAAGTACAGTGTTTGTCTGAGGGATGTGAAGGGAGTATTGCCTGATGAATGCTATGTTTTCACCTATGGGAAATCTATTCTAAGGCTCTCTGTAAATTTGGTTGTGGAAATTCATCTGCCACCTCCCTTTACAGATCGACATTATACTCATCTACCATTACCTATGCTGATATGTTTCAGTACTGGTTTGGATGTGTGCTATATGTGGATGAGTGTCTTCAGGTAAGTATATATAATTTTTTAAGACACTCTCAGCTATGTTTGGCACTTTATATTTTAATGTTTTAATATATATTGCATATATTTGCTATGAGTCAGGGCTTTGTTTATTTCCCTTTGCAATCTAACAGTTTCAGTATGGAAATTATGTTTTTGGGAGAAATTTAGTAATTTTTTCTTACCTGGGGTTTGTTAGTTGTAACTTCGGACTTGCTTTTTAAAAATTTTGCTGGCAAATTAGGCTCACAATGACGCAAAATGCTTCTATTTATTGCGTCATTTTTGGCGTGAATATTTTTTGCTGCGGAGGTTGCGTTTGTTGTGACGCGAGTCACATCGTTTCTTGTCTTTGTTGCCGCCAATTTTTTTGGCGCAAAGTTGCGCTTGTTATGACACGAATCGTGTCATTTCTTGTTAACCTTGGCGCCAAAAGATTTTTTTCTCTGCCTTTCCATCATCTTTGTTTGCGTCATTATTGGCGCCAAAAAATTGTTATATTAAGTCTCTCCCTCTTTTGCTCTCTGCTCTCATTTGTTATATAGGGCTATGATGTTTGCTTTTGTTTTTCATAAGCATTTTTTCCCATTCCTGAAACTGCTATTTTGAGGAAATTGGATATTTTGTTTAAATGTTATTTTTTCTTTTTTGTTACATTTTGCTAGATGTCTCAAACTGATCCTGCCTCTGATGTTATTGTAGGAACCAAGTTGCTTGAAAACAAATCTACCAAAGCTAAGTGTGTATGGTGTAAATTAGCTGATCTTCCTTCTTCAGCTCATATATGTGGCACTTGTTATTAGAAATTATTTCATGCTGATAATGTTACAAATACATTTACTGGTAAAGGGACATGAAACCCCAAAAAATTATTTCATAATTCAGATAGCGAATACAATTTTAAACAACTTTCTAATTTACTTCTATTATTTAATTTGTTTTAATATCTATTAGTGTCATTTGTTGAAGGAGCAGCAATGCACTACTGGTTTCTAACTAAACACATGGGTGAGCCAATTACAATCGGTGTGTGTGTATATGTATATATATATATATATATATATCTCTATGCAGCGACCAATCAGCAGCTAGAACCTAGATTCTCTGCTGCTCCTGAACTTTCATAGATAAACCTTTTAGCAAAGAATAACAAGAGAATGAAGCAAATTAAATAATAGAAGTAAATTGAAAAGTTTTTTAAAATCGCATTCTCTATCTGAACCATGAAAGAAAAATTTTTGGGTTTCATGTCCCTTTAAATCTTCACAGTCTAATGTACATGATATTCCTGTAGATATAAAAGATTATATAGAAGGCTATGGCTGCTATTCCGCCTTCTAATAAACGTAAAAGGTCTCTCCTAACTTCTCATAAATCTGATGAAGTTTGTATTGATCGACAGCATACTGAAGAATTTTCTGCTGATGAGGATTTATCTGGCTCAGAGGATCCTACTTCAGACACTGAAATTGATAAATCAACCTTTATTTTTAAGATTGAATATATTCGTTCTTTGTATTGTTTACTTTAGGTATTGAGGAAACTAGTCCTCTTGTTGACAAGAATAGCAAACATTTGAATTCTGTTTTTAAGATTTCTTCAGATGTTACTTCTGAAGTTTTTCCTATTCCAGATGCTATCTCTAATATGATTACTAAGGAATGGTCTAAACCTGGTACTTCTTTTAATCCTTCTTCTAGGTTTAAAAAATTGTATCCTTTACCTGTGTCCAATTTAGTGCTTTGGGAGAAAGTTCCCAAAGGTTGATGGCGCTATTTCTACTCTTGCCAAACGTACTACTATTCCTATAGAAGATAGTACTTCTTTTAAGGATTCCTTAGATAGGAAAATTGAATCTTATCTTAGGAAGGAATATTTACATACTGGCTATATTCTTAGACCTGCTATTTCTATGGCTGATGTGGCTGCTGCTTCAACTTTTTGGTTGGACAGTCTAGCACAGCAGTTATCAGATCCTGAATTGTCTAGCATTGTTCTCTTACTTCAAAATGCTAATTTCATTTTTGATGCTATATTTGATATTATTAAGTATGATATCAAATCTATGTCATTAGCTATTCTATCTAGAAGAGCTTTATGGCTTAAATCATGGAATTCTGATATGGTGTCTAAATCTAGATTACTATCTCTTATCTTTTCAAGCTAATAATGTATTTGGTTTTCAATTGGATTCTATTATCTCCACTATCACTGGGGGTAAGGGAGTTTTTCTGCCACAAGATAAGAAATCGAAGGGTAAATTCCAAGCTCCCAATCGTTTTCATTCCTTTTGTCAGTTTAAAGAACAAAAAAACACTTTCCCCTAAGGCCTCTGGTTCCAATTGGAGGCCATCTACGAATTGGAATAAATCCAAGCCTTATAAAAACCAAATCCAGCCCATAAGACTGCATGAAGGTGCGGCCCTCAAACCAGTTCAACTGGTGGGGGGCAGATTCAGGATATTGTTTCTCAGGGTTATCAAATAGGTTACAAAATAAGACCTACCATGGGAAGATTCTTTCTTTGCCATGTTCCAACAAACCCTGTGAAGGCTCAGGCTTTTTTTTAAGTGTTTTCAGATCTAGAGCTTTCAGGCATGATCCAGTTCCTCAACAGGAACAGGGTTTGGGTTTTTATTCAAATCTGTTCATTGTTCCAAGCGAAGAATATTAATTCAGACCAATTCTGTTTCTGAAAACTCTAAATCGTTTTGTATGAGTCCCAACTTTCAGGATGGTGACTAAGGTCTATTCTGCTTATTTAAAAACAATAGGAAATTGAGGAGCCTTAAAGTACGGCGTTCTTGCCGAAACATGTCAGCCTTTGCTTATGTTCCATGTACTCTCCTATGTCAGTTTTACTAGGTTTGCTTATAACCTGCATGTTTCAAACGTTTTTTGTTAATAAAAGTATTTAGTTTTAACCTATTGGCTTGTTTCGGTGCTCCTCAATTTCCTTTTGTTTTTTTACAAGTACTTGGGCCAGGAGTGAGCACGCTCAAGCTTTAAGGGGACCTGCAGGGGTACGGTCCACAGACCAGCTTTTTACAGAGTCCCGGGTGAGCAGTTCAGATCGATTGGTGTGAAGGATAAGAGGTTTTCTCTACTACAGCTGACAGAAGTGGAATACAATAAGCCGAGTAGAAACCCCTGCAACTACAGCAACCCGGCTAAGGGACTTGTGAGTAACATACAACCAGTGATTCTTCACTATTTACGGGATATACACTGCATTGTTTAATCTGTCATACCACACAGTTACCCTTATAAGCAACAGCACATAACACATGGGTAGGTGTTATAGCTACACTGGATTTAGCGGTCTGTTAATTGGGACACAGTACTGAATTACTGTAGTACATTTGAACATATATTCTCTGAATCAGCTTTAACAAGGGATATTTATATATCAACCTGCAAGTTTTGTACTGATGTGTTCGGAAATATGTGGATAAGCGTGTGATTCTCGGTGTACCCTAAATTAATTCAAGCAATAGCATATTTAAGTATGCAAACTAGACCAAGAGTTTTGAGAGGTTTAATTCCCAAACATTTTTTTCGCTTTCTATTCTGCCTATTGTTCAGCAAGGTCATTTCATGTCCACAATAGACTTACAGGACGCTTATCTTCACATTCCGATTCATCCAGACCACTATTCTGAGATTCTCCTTTCTAGACAAGCATTACCAGTTTGTCGTTCTTCCGTTTGGCCTAGCGACAGCTCTGAGAATCAAAGGTTCTCGGGGACCTTCTATCTGTAATCAGAGAGCAGGGTATTGCAGTGTTTCCTTATTTGGAAGAAATCTTAGTACTAGCTCAATCTTTTCGTTTAGCAGAATCTCACATGGAAAATAACTTGTGTGGTTTCTTCAAAGACATGGTTGGAGGATCAATTTGCAAAGAGTTTCTTGATTCCTCAGACAAAGGTCACCTTTTTAGGTTTCCAGATAGATTCAGTGTCCATGACTCTTTCTCTGACAGACAAGAGACAAATGAAGTTGGTTTTAGTTTATCTAAACCTTCAATCTCTATCATTCCCTTCAGTGGCTATGTGCATGGAAGTTTTAGGTCTCATGACTGCAGCATCGGACGCGATCCCCTTTGCTCGTTTTCATGTGAGACCTCTACAGCTTTGCATGTTGCACCAATGGTGCAGGGATTATACTCGGATATCACAGTTGATATACTTAAATCCCAGCATTCAACACTCTGACTTGTTCAAGGGGCCTCCTTTGTTTGTCCTTCCTGGACTGTGATCTCAACAGATGCAAGTCTTTCGGATTGGGGGCTGTCTGGGGGTCTCTGACAGCACTATTGGTTTGGGAACCTCAGGAGGCGAGGTTACCAATCAATATTTTAGAACTCTGTGCTATTTTCAGAGCTTTTCAGGCTTGGGCTCTATTGTAGAGAGAACTTTTGTATTCAATTTCAAACAGACAATGTCTCTACAGTGGCATATGTCAATCATCAAGGGGGGACTCGCAGTCCTTCAGCAATGAAAGAAGTGTGTCTGATACTTTCTTGGATGGTATCCAACTCTTGTTAAATTTCTGCGATCCATATCCCAGGAGTAGACAATTGGGAAGCGGATTATCTGTGTCGTCAGACTTTACATTCTTTAGAGTGGTCTCTCCATCCAGATGTGTTTTTTCAATTGGTACAGATGTAGGGTCCTCCAGAAATAGATCTGATGGCCTCACGTCTGAACAAGAAGCTTCCAAGATACCTTTCCAGGTCCAAGGATCCTCAGGCTGAGATGGTGGATGCTCTAGCAGTTCCTTGGTTTTACCAACCTGCTTACATTTTTCCGCCTCTTCTTCCAAGGGTGATCTCCAAGATCATAATGGAATGATCTTATGTGTTTCTGATAGCACCAGCTTGGCCTCTCAGGTTTTGTATGCGGACCTTGTCAGGATGTCCAGTTGCCAACCTTGGCCACTTCCTGGCTGTTTTTCCATCAGGATCTCAAATCTCTATATTTGAAGGCATGGAAATTGAATGCTTAGTCATAGAGGTTTCTCTGACTAAATTATTAGCACTATGATACAGGCTTGTAAGTCTATTTCAAGGAAAATGTATTATCGGGTTTGGAAAACCTATATTTCATGGTGTTCAACTCATGATTATTCTTGTCATTCTTTTAGAATTCCTAGGATTTTACAGTTTCTTCAGGATGGTTTGGATAAGGGTTTGTCTGCAAATACTTTGAAAGGACACATTTATGCTCTTTCTGTCTTATTTCATAGAAAGATTACTAAACTTCCTGATATTCTATGTTTTGTTCAGGCTTTGATTCGTATTAAACCTGTTATTAAATCTATTTCTCCTCCTTGGAGTCTCAATTTGGTTTTGAAGATTTTACAGGCTCCTCCTTTTGAGCCTATGCATTCTCTGGACATTAAATTACTTTCTTGGAAAGTGTTATTTCTTTTGGCTATCTCTTCTGCTAGAAGAGTTTCTGAATTGTCTGCTCTCTCTTGTGAGTCTCCTTATCTGATTTTCCATCAAGATAAAGCTGTTTTGCGGACTTCATTTACATTTTTGCCTAAAGTTGTGAATTCTAACAACATCAATAGGGAAATTGTTGTTCCTCCTTTGTGTCCTAATCCTAAGAATACTCTAGAAAGTTCTTTACATTCTTTGGATGTGGTAAGAGCTTTTAAATATTATGTTGAGGTTACTAAAGATTTCAGAAAGACTTCTAGTATATTTATTTATTTTTTTCTAGCTCCAGGAAAGATCAGAAAGCCTCTATTTCTCTGGCTTCTTGGTTGAGACTTTTTATTCACAAAGCTTATTTGGAGGCAGGGCAGTCTCCACCTCAGAGAATTACAGCTCATTCTACTAGATCAGTTGCCACTTATTGGGCTCTCAAGAATGAAGCTTCAGTTGATCAAATTTGCAAAGCAGCAACTTGGTCTTCTTTGCATACTTTTACAAAATTTTACCATTTTGATGTGTTTGCTTCTTCGGGAAGCAGCCTTTGGTAGAAAGGTTCTTCAGGCAGTTGTCTTAGTTTGATGCTAATGCCTTTGATTTGAGGTTTTTTTAAATTTTAAAAAAACTTAATTATTTTTTGGGATTTAATTTCTCAGCGGAAATGGCTGTTTTTATTTTATCCCTTCCTCTCTAGTGACTCGTGGACTTCCACATCTTGGGTGTTATATCCCATACGTCACTAGCTCATTAACTTTTGCCACTTACATGAAAGAAAAGATAATTTATGTAAGAACTTACCTGATAAATTCATTTCTTTCATAGTGGCAAGAGTCCAGAAGACCCACCCTATTTTTTGTGGTTATGTTTTTTTTTTTTTTTTTTGTGTATAAAGCACATTATTTTTTCCAGTTCCTTTTTTTTTGTATGCTTTTTACTCACTTCTTGGCTAAACATTAAACTAAGGTATGAGTGAGGTGGGAGGTGTATTTATAGGCATTTTGAGGTTTGGGAAACTTTGCCCCCTCCTGGTAGGAATGTATATCCCATATGTCACTAGCTCATGGACTCTTGCCACTATGAAAGAAATTAATTTATCAGGTAAATTCTTACATAAATTGTTTTGTCAGAAAAAATCTACTGCTTATTTGAAATTCAGAGTAGGTGTTATTGCATTGTCTTTTTGTTATGCACTTGTTAATTATGCAATGTTACTGCAGTGCGTGGTCCTTTATTACGAAAAGCTTTTTATTAGAAGGCAGAAAACCAGTTCTATAGGTTTCAATTAGCTAAATGAAATAAAAAAAATTTAAAAAAAGGTTTATGGTCCAATAGAGGTTTCCTATATTTTATAGTACTATCTTTAACCATAGTGATTCTAAAGGTCGTGGCCTCATGAGCAAACTAGACATTTTTGAGATTAAAGGGACAGTCTACACCAGAATTTTTGTTTATTACCCATTACCTAGTTTTGCATAACCAACACAGTTATATAAATACACTTTTTTACCTCTTTGATTACCTTATATCTAAGCCTCTGCAAACTGCCCCCTTATTTCAGTTATTTTGACAAACATCCATTTTAGCCAATCGGAGCTGTCTCACTGGAACTCTACATGCTTGAGCACAGTGTTATCTATATGACACACAAGAACTAACACCCTCTAGTGGTAAAAAACTGTCAAAATGCCCTGAGAGAATAGGCTGCCTTCAAGGGCTTAGAAATTATCATATGAACCTCCTAGGTTTAGCTTTCAACTAAGAATACCAAGAGAACAAAGCAAAATAGGTGATAAAAGTAAATTGGAAAATTGTTGAAAATTATATTCTCTATTTGAATCATGAAAGTTTATTTTTGACTAGACTGTCCCTTTAAGTCTCAAAAAAGAGAAATGAAAACACAAATCAAAAATAAGCTATTTACTTAAACATATCTTATTGTATATTATGACATATTTGATGAATCTTAATATTGTAATTACCTTGTCGCTCTGACTACTTGTATGCCTTGTAATAAACCTCAATAAAAACAGAAAATGTACTCACCTGGTGACTCAGATATGGGGTATCTTAAAAGTCTGGAGGGGAGATATATCCCTGTCTGTTAAAAATGATTTCCACTTGTACAGGATCCTCTGCCCCAAAGTTGTGTTTTCTCAATGTAGCAGGTTTATGTGTAAATTTAAAGCACACTCACTTTTTGTAGATTAAAAGTGTGGGGTTTTTTGTTCAGTTAAAAACGGGGTATTTCAAAAAGTCCTTTATATTACATTAAATTCCATTTATATTGAAATGTCTCTCTCCCCTAGTGATTGCATAAGTCTTATCTACACTGAATCTTTACTCCAATTGGTCCCTTGTGTTCAGGATATCAGAGTGGTGTGTTTATTTTCATTTAAAAAAAAAATCCTTTTATTCAGGATAAAAGTTCTTAATTGAATATAGTTTAAATTTTTAAATCCAAATAAGTATTTCCAGAAAGGAAAATGAAGCAACATTTCTCTTAAACTGCTGCTGCTAGGGTAAAGAAGGGCTAGCACTCACTAGTCTTCTACACAGGTGAACCTTTATTTCTGTGACTTTTTAGGAAAATCTCCCCTTTCTCAGACAATAAAACAAGGTGAGCCAGTGATATTTTGCAAATAAACCCCCACCCTTTGAAAAAGTGCCAAAAGGGGTTGCCGTGAATCAAATAATTTATTGAATGTCACATCATCGTAAGTTCATATAATAAATAAAACACATAATTCTGCCATGTCAGATATATTATTGTTGATGCAAGTTAATTGTGTACAATACCTCTGTTTTGTGTTTAAGTTTACAGAATGTTCCATAACCTGCACTGACTTGGCTAAACTTTTATGAATATGCATTTTGGAGATATTGCACAAGTATATGTTTTTCTATTATATGAACTTATGATTATGTGACTCTAAATATATGATTTTGTTTTTCAGTTTATAAACGGAAAGTTGGTTGCTATATTAATTATTTTTTTTCATCTTTCAGAGACCTGAATGTGTTAGACTTTACACACCACCATTTATTCTGGCTCCAGTTAAGGACAAACAAACAGAACTTGGTGAAACATTTGGGGAGGCAGGACAAAAATATAATGTTCTTTTTGTGGGTTACTGTTTATCCCATGATCAGAGATGGCTTCTTGCCTCTTGTACAGACCTATATGGAGAAGTATTAGAAACTTGCATCATTAACATTGATGTGCCAAATCGGTGAGTAACAATTAAGAAAATGTCATTTATCTTCTCTTCCAAAAACTCTGCCTAAACTAAAACTGCAAAATAAACTAGCTGGCACTTACACGTGGACAAAAAGCAGCAAATTCTAAATTCTGTCTAATTATATGTTAATTAAAAATGTCTGCAGTCAATGCTGCACAGTGTTGCAGCTTGTTGTTTTTTTATTTATTTTATGTTTATATTAATTCCTGGTTTTAATCTAAACTCTATATTTCTAACCTATTAACCCCAACTTTTTATACTGAATGATATGTATAGGTGTTTGTATGTATTGAGTATGATTTAAACCTGTGAAGATGGTACTTTAGTGCTAGTAGATTTAAGTTTAATTATGTTTAATATTTATTAATGTTCAATTGCAGTTTACTCATTCAACAAGAGATACACGTGAAACATAAATGTATTCATTGTGTAGTTTGCATGTTATGTGTTGCACTCAGCTTTGTATGGATATCAATGGGAAAAAGAAAACAATATAACTAAAACGCTTTTGAAAAATGAACCTACCGTTACAGGCAAATCTCCCTCCACTGAGTCATTGGAACTGCTTACAGTGTTTTTTTTTTGTTTTTTTTCCATAGTAGATGGACAATAAGTTGAAATAATAATTTTTCATACAGGTGGTGAGAGTCCATGATCCATTTACTCCTGGAAATTACTCTTCCCTACCACTAGGAGGAGGCAAAGATTCCCAACCCCAAGAACTCTTTAAAACCCCTCCCACCTCACCAGTACCTCCATCTTTACTTTGTCTCCGTTGGAGGTGGTCGAAGAATGAAGATGTGCATTTGATTCTTCAGAGAGGGGTTCTCTAGGCCCGCTTACCCTCAGATTACAGTGTTTGTTAGAGGGATATGTTTGGAGTATTGGAAGTGACATGTATTTTACTGGTGGGGATTTAGTCACAAGCCGTGCCATGGGGTCGCAGGGACTTAATTTTATCTCTGCCTGTTGGTTCATCAATATTCTGCTGTTATGTTTCCGCACTGGTTTTGGCTTCCTACTGGTTTCGGCTTCCTACTGGTTTCCTCCAGTAGCAGAGTGCCTTTAGGAAAGTACTATATTTCTTTCATGTAATTGGCAAGAGTCCATGAGCTAGTGACGTATGGGATATACAATCCTGCTAGGAGGGGCAAAGTTTCCCAAACCTCAAAATGCCTATAAATACACCCCCCACCACACCCACAATTCAGTTTTACAAACTTTGCCTCCTATGGAGGTGGTGAAGTAAGTTTGTGCTAGATTTCTACGTTGATATGCGCTTCTCAGCATGCTGAAACCCGGTTCCTCTCAGAGTGCAGTGAATGACAGAGGGATGTGAAGGGAGTATTACCTATTGAATGCAATGGTCATCCTAACGGGGATCTATTTCATAGGTTCTCTGTTATCGGCCGTACAGATTCATCTCCTACCTCCCTTTTCAGATCGACGATATACTCTTATATACCATTACCTTTGCTGATTCTCGTTTCAGTACTGGTTTGGCTATCTACTTTATGTAGATGAGTGTCTTTTGGTAAGTATGTTTCTCCAACATTGGTGTGTCCGGTCCACAGCGTCATCCTTACTTGTGGGATATTCTCTTCCCCAACAGGAAATGGCAAAGAGTCCCAGCAAAGCTGGTCACATGATCCCTCCTAGGCTCCGCCCACCCCAGTCATTCTCTTTGCCGTTGCACAGGCAACATCTCCACGGAGATGGTTAAGAGTTTTTTGGTGTTTAAATGTAGTTTTATTCTTCTATCAAGTGTTTGTTATTTTAAAATAGTGCTGGTATGTACTATTTACTCTGAAACAGAAAAGGATGAAGATTTCTGTTTGTAAGAGGAAGATGATTTTAGCAGACAGTAACTAAAATCGATTGCTGTTTCCACACAGGACTGTTGAGATGAAGTAACTTCAGTTGGGGGAAACAGTTAGCAGTCTTTTCTGCTTAAGGTATGACTAGCCATATTTCTAACAAGACCATGTAATGCTGGAAGGCTGTCATTTCCCCTCATGGGGACCGGTAAGCCATTTTCTTAGTTAAACATAAAAGAATAAAGGGCTTCAAAAAGGGCTTAAAAACTGGTAGACATTTTTCTGGGCTAAAACAATTGCTTTACTAGGCATATTATGCAGATTCTAACTAATTATTGGTATTATAATCTTGGGGAACGTTTAGAAAAACGGCAGGCACTGTGTTGGACACCTTTTTCAGATGGGGGCCTTTCTAGTTATAGACAGAGCCTAATTCTGGGACTGTATAGGGGTTAAATGTAAAAACGGCTCCGGTTCCGTTAATTTAAGTGTTAAAGCTCTGAAATTTGGTGTGCAATACTTTTAATGCTTTAAGACACTGTGGTGAAATTTTGGTGAATTTTGAACAATTCCTTCATACTTTTTCACATATTCAGTAATAAAGTGTTTTCAGTTTGAAATTTAAAGTGACAGTAACGGTTTTATTTTAAAACGTTTTTTGTGCTTTGTTGACAAGTTTAAGCCTGTTTAACATGTCTGTACCATCAGATAAGCTATGTTCTATATGTATGAAAGCCAATGTGTCTCCCCATTTAAATTTATGTGATAATTGTGCCATAGTGTCCAAACAAAGTAAGGACAGTAATGCAACAGATAATGATATTGCCCAAGATGATTCCTCAAATGAGGGGAGTAAACATGATACTACATCATCCCCTACTGTGTCTACACCAGTTATGCCCACACAGGAGGCCCCTAGTACATCTAGTGCGCCAATACTTATTACCATGCAACAATTAACGGCTGTAATGGATAACTCCATAGCAAATCTTTTATCCAAAATGCCTACTTATCAGAGAAAGCGCGATTGAGCACTGAAGAGCAAGAGGACGCTGATGATAACTGTTCTGACATACCCTCACACCAATCTCAAGGGGCCATGAGGGAGGTTTTGTCTGATGGAGAAATTTCAGATTCAGGAAAAATTTCTCATCAAGCTGAACCTGATGTTGTGACATTTAAATTTAAATTAGAACATCTCCGCGCACTGCTTAAGGAGGTGTTATCTACTCTGGATGATTGTGACAATTTGGTCATTCCAGAGAAATTATGTAAGATGGACAAGTTCCTAGAGGTTCCGGTGCCCCCCGACGCTTTTCCTATACCCAAGCGGGTGGCGGACATAGTAAATAAAGAGTGGGAAAGGCCCGGCATACCTTTTTGTTCCCCCCCCCCCCTATATTTAAGAAATTATTTCCTATAGTCGACCCCAGAAAGGACTTATGGCAGACAGTCCCCAAGGTCGAGGGGGCGTTTTCTACTCTAAACAAACGCACTACTATTCCTATCGAAGATAGTTGTGCTTTCAAAGATCCTATGGATAAGAAATTAGAGGGTTTGCTTAAAAAGATTTTTGTACAGCAAGGTTACCTTCTACAACCAATTTCATGCATTGTTCCTGTCACTACGGCAGCGTGTTTCTGGTTCGAGGAACTAGAAAAATCGCTCAGTAAAGAATCTTCGTATGAGGAGGTTATGGACAGAGTTCAAGCACTTAAATTGGCTAACTCTTTTGTTTTAGATGCCGCTTTGCAATTAGCTAGATTAGCGGCAAAAAATTCAGGGTTTGCTGTCGTGGCGCGCAGAGTGCTTTGGCTAAAGTCTTGGTCAGCGGATGTGTCTTCCAAGACAAAATTGCTTAACATTCCTTTCAAAGGTAAAACATTATTTGGACCTGATTTGAAAGAGATTATTTCAGACATCACTGGGGGAAAGGGCCACGCCCTCCCACAGGATAGGTCTTTTAAGGCTAATAATAAGCCTAATTTTCGTCCCTTTCGCAGAAACGGACCAGTCTCTAATTCTGTATCCTCTAAGCAAGAGGGTAATACTTCACAACCCAAACCAGCCTGGAAACCAATGCAAGGCTGGAACAAGGGTAAGCAGGCCAAGAAGCCTACCACTGCTACCAAAACAGCATGAAGGGATAGCCCCCGATCCGGGACCGGATCTAGTGGGGGGCAGACTTTCTCTCTTTGCTCAGGCTTGGGCAAGAGATGTTCAGGATCCTTGGGCGCTAGAAATAGTTTCTCAAGGTTATCTCCTGGAATTCAAGGAACTACCCCCAAGGGGAAGGTTCCACAGGTCTCAATTATCTTCAAACCAAATAAAGAGACAGGCATTCTTACATTGTGTAGAAGACCTGTTAAAGATGGGAGTGATACATCCAGTTCCAATAAGAGAACAAGGAATGGGATTTTATTCCAATCTGTTCATAGTTCCCAAAAAAGGGGGAACATTCAGACCAATTTTGGATCTAAAGATCCTAAACAAATTTCTCAGGGTACCATCATTCAAAATGGAAACTATTCGAACGATCCTACCTACTATCCAGGAAAATCAATTTATGACTACCGTGGATTTAAAGGATGCGTACCTACATATTCCTATCCACAAGGAACATCATCAGTTCCTAAGGTTCGCTTTTCTGGACAAGCATTACCAGTTTGTGGCACTTCCATTTGAATTAGCCACTGCTCCAAGGATTTTCACAAAGGTACTAGGGTCCCTTCTAGCGGTTCTAAGACCAAGGGGCATTGCAGTAGTACCTTACTTGGACGACATCCTTATTCAAGCGTCGTCCCTGTCAAAAGCAAAGGCTCATACGGACATCGTCCTAGCCTTTCTCAGATCTCACGGATGGAAGGTGAACAAAGAAAAAAGTTCTCTGTCCCCGTCAACAAGAGTTCCCTTCTTGGGAACAATAATATATTCCTTAGAAATGAGGATTTTTCTGACAGAGGTCAGAAAATCAAAGCTTCTAAGCTCTTGTCAAGTACTTCATTCTGTTCCTCGTCCTTCCATAGCGCAGTGCATGGAAGTAATAGGATTGATGGTTGCAACAATGGACATAGTTCCTTTTGCACGAATTCATCTAAGACCATTACAACTGTGCATGCTCAGACAGTGGAATGGGGATTATACAGACTTGTCTCCGACGATTCAAGTAGATCAAAAGACCAGAGATTCACTCCGTTGGTGGCTGACCCTGGACAATCTGTCACAGGGAATGAGCTTCCGCAGACCAGAGTGGGTCATTGTCACGACCGACGCCAGCCTAGTGGGCTGGGGCGCGGTCTGGGAATCCCTGAAAGCTCAGGGTCTATGGTCTCGGGAAGAGTCTCTTCTCCCGATAAACATTCTGGAACTGAGAGCGATATTCAATGCTCTCAGAGCTTGGCCTCAACTAGCAAAGGCCAAATTCATAAGGTTTCAGTCAGACAACATGACGACCGTTGCATATATCAATCATCAGGGGGGAACAAGGACTTCCCTGGCGATGAAAGAAGTGACCAAGATAATTCAATGGGCGGAGGATCACTCCTGCCACTTGTCTGCGATCCACATCCCAGGAGTGGAAAATTGGGAAGCGGATTTTCTGAGTCGTCAGACATTCCATCCGGGGGAGTGGGAACTCCATCCGGAAATCTTTGCCCAAATAACTCAATTATGGGGCATTCCAGACATGGATCTGATGGCGTCTCGTCAGAACTTCAAGGTTCCTTGCTACGGGTCCAGATCCAGGGATCCCAAGGCGACCCTAGTAGATGCACTAGTAGCACCTTGGACCTTCAACCTAGCTTATGTATTCCCACCGTTTCCTCTCATCCCCAGGCTGGTAGCCAGGATCAATCAGGAGAGGGCCTCGGTGATCTTGATAGCTCCTGCGTGGCCACGCAGGACTTGGTATGCAGACCTGGTGAATGTCATCGGCTCCACCATGGAAGCTACCTTTGAGACAGGACCT
Source organism: Bombina bombina (assembly GCF_027579735.1). NCBI lineage: Eukaryota > Metazoa > Chordata > Amphibia > Anura > Bombinatoridae > Bombina > Bombina bombina. The sequence continues at coordinate 635,364,972 of NC_069501.1, forward strand.
TCTTGTTCAGGGTCCATTCGAACATCCGAATCTGGTTTCCCTCCAACTGACGGCTTGGAGATTGAACGCTTGATTTTATCAAAGCGTGGGTTTTCAGATTCTCTGATTCAGGCTAGAAAGCCTGTAACTAGAAAAATTTACCATTAAATATGGAAAAAATATATCTGTTGGTGTGAATCTAAAGGATTCCCATGGAACAAGATAAAAATTCCTAAGATTCTATCCTTTCTACAAGAAGGTTTGGAGAAAGGATTATCTGCAAGTTCTCTGAAGGGACAGATCTCTGCTTTATCTGTTTTACTTCACAAAAGACTGGCAGCTGTGCCAGATGTTCAAGCATTTGTTCAGGCTCTGGTTAGGATCAAGCCTGTTTACAGACCTTTGACTCCTCCCTGGAGTCTAAATCTAGTTCTTTCAGTTCTTCAAGGGGTTCCGTTTGAACCCTTACATTCCGTAGATATTAAGTTATTATCTTGGAAAGTTTTGTTTTTGGTTGCAATTTCTTCTGCTAGAAGAGTTTCAGAGTTATCTGCTCTGCAGTGTTCTCCGCCCTATCTGGTGTTCCATGCAGATAAGGTGGTTTTGCGTACTAAACCTGGTTTTCTTCCGAAAGTTGTTTCCAACAAAAATATTAACCAGGAGATAGTTGTACCTTCTTTGTGTCCGAATCCAGTTTCAAAGAAGGAACGTTTGTTACACAATTTGGACGTAGTCCGTGCTCTAAAATTCTATTTAGAGGCTACTAAAGATTTCAGACAAACATCTTCCTTGTTTGTTGTTTATTCTGGTAAAAGGAAAGGTCAAAAAGCGACTTCTACCTCTCTTTCCTTTTGGCTTAAAAGCATTATCCGATTGGCTTATGAGACTGCCGGACGGCAGCCTCCTGAAAGAATCACAGCTCACTCCACTAGGGCTGTGGCTTCCACATGGGCCTTCAAGAACGAGGCTTCTGTTGACCAGATATGTAAGGCAGCGACTTGGTCTTCACTGCACACTTTTGCCAAATTTTACAAATTTGATACTTTTGCTTCTTCGGAGGCTATTTTTGGGAGAAAGGTTTTGCAAGCCGTGGTGCCTTCCATTTAGGTGACCTGATTTGCTCCCTCCCTTCATCCGTGTCCTAAAGCTTTGGTATTGGTTCCCACAAGTAAGGATGACGCCGTGGACCGGACACACCAATGTTGGAGAAAACAGAATTTATGCTTACCTGATAAATTACTTTCTCCAACGGTGTGTCTGGTCCACGGCCCGCCCTGGTTTTTTAATCAGGTCTGATTAATTATTTTCTCTAACTACAGTCACCACGGTATCATATGGTTTCTCCTATATATATTACCTCCTGTCCGTCGGTCGAATGACTGGGGTGGGCGGAGCCTAGGAGGGATCATGTGACCAGCTTTGCTGGGACTCTTTGCCATTTCCTGTTGGGGAAGAGAATATCCCACAAGTAAGGATGACGCCGTGGACCGGACACACCGTTGGAGAAAGTAATTTATCAGGTAAGCATAAATTCTGTTTTTCCTTTATTAAGACACTCTTAGCTATGGTTTGGCACTTTAAATGTAAAGTTCTAAATATAAAGTTTGTACTTATAATTGCCATGATTCAGGTTTATCAGTATATTTCATTTTTTACAGACTGTCAGTTTCGTTTTGGGAAATGCACATATATAAAAAAAAAATTCTTACCTGAAATTTTTCAAATTGACTTTTTTTTTCTAAATTGCGGGCTGTTAGGCTTGCGGGTGCGCAAAATACTATAATTTATTGCGTCATTCTTGGCGCGAGACTTTTTTGGCGTGAGAATTACGTTTGTTGATGTATTTTCGTCATTTCCGGCGTCTTTCTTGGCGCTGAGAATTTTCACGTAGTTGCGTCATCTATGACACGTGTTTGTTGCAGACGTTTTGGGGGCAATAAATATTTTGTCAGTTGTTGGCGTCATACTTGGCGCCAGACTTTTGACATTATTTAAGTCTTCATGTATTTTTGCTTCTGGTTTCCAGAGGCTTATTCTGTTTGCATTTTTTCCAATTCCTGAAACTGTCATATAAGGAAATTGATAATTTTGCTTTATATGTTTTTTTTTCTATTACATATAGCAAGATGTCCCAATCTGACCCTGTATCAGAATCTACTTCTGGAATGCTGCTGCCTGATGTGGGTTCAACCAAAGCTAAGTGCAATTGTTGTAAACTTGTGGTAACTGTTCCTCCGGCTGTAGTTTGTGTTAGTTGTCATGATAAACTTTCTAAAGCAGACAATATTTCCATTAGTAGTAGTCCATTACCTGTTGTTGTTCCTTCAACATCTAATGTTCAGGATATTCCTGTTAATGTGAGAGAATTTGTTTCTAATTCTATTCAGAAGGCCCTGTCTGTTATACCACCTTCTAATAAACGTAAAAGGTCTTTTAAAACTTCTCATAAATTCGATGAATTTTTAAATGACCGACAGCATTCTGATTTATCTATCTCTGATGAGGATCTATCTGGTTCAGAAGATTCTGCCTCAGATAGTGACACTGACAAATCTTCATATTTATTTAAAATGGAGTTTATTCGTTCTTTATTAAACGAGGTGTTGATTGCATTAGATATGAAGGAAACTAGTCCTCTTGATATTAAAGCCAGTAAACGTTTAAATGCGGTTTTTAAACCTCATGTAGTTATTCCAGAAGTTTTTCCAGTTCCTGATGCTATTTCAGATGTAATTTATAGGGAATGGAATAGTCTGGGTACTTCATTTACTCCTTCTTTAAGGTTTAAGAGACTGTACCTTTTGCCGCCTGATAGATTGGAGTTTTTGGAAAAGATCCCCAAAGTTGATGGGGCTATCTCTACTCTTGCTAAGCGTTCTACTATTCCTACAGCAGATAGTACTTCTTTTAAAGATCCTTTAGATAGGAAGCTTGAATCTTTTCTAAGGAAGGCTTATTTATGTTCAGAGTATTATAAATGTGATAGTGAAAGACAGCACCTATTTTCCTTCTGGGGCACAGGAAAAGGGTTAGCCAGACCCCAATATGTATCCAAAAGAAGTATTTTTCCAGCCTCCAGTTAAACTTTAAAAAGACCTTTATTCATTCATCAGAAATGAATAAAGGTCTTTTTAAAGTTTAACTGGAGGCTGGAAAAATACTTCTTTTGGTTATTTATGTTCAGGTCATCTTCTTAGCCCTGCTATTTCTTTAGCTGATGTTGCTGCGGCTTCAACTTTTTGGTTGGAAACTTTAGCGCAACAAGTACCAGATCCTAATGTATATAGCATTGTTAGGCTAATTCAACATGCTAACAATTTCATTTGTGATGCCATTTTTTATATCAATAGTATTGATGTCAGGTATATGTCTTTAGCTATTTTAGCTTGAAGAGCTTTATGGCTTAAATCTTGGAATGCGGATATGACTTCTAAGTCAACGTTGCTATCTCTATCTTTCCAAGGTAATAAATTATTTGGTTCTCAGTTGGATTCTATAATTTCAACTGTCACTGTGGGGAAGGGAGCTTTTTTACCTCAGGATAAAAAATCTAAGGGTAAATTTAGGGCTGCAAACCGTTTTCGTTCCTTTCGTCAGAATAAGGAACAGAAAACTGACCCTTCCCCTAAAGGAACGATTTCCAATTGGAAGCCTTCTCCAGTCTGGAATAAATCCAAGCCTTTTAGAAAATCAAAACTAGCCCCCAAGTCCGCATGCAGGTGCGGCCCTGATTCCAGGGCAGCTGGTAGGGGGCAGACTTCAATTTTTCAAAGATGTTTGGATCAATTCAATCCAAAATCATTGGATTCAGAACATTGTTTCTCAAGGGTACAGATTAGGTTTCAAGGTAAGACCGCCTGTGAGAAGTTTCTTTATCTCACGCATTCCAGTGAACATAGTAAAGGCTCAGGCTTTCCTGAAGTGTGTCTCAGACCTGGAGTTATCCGGGGTAATTGTGCCAGTTCCATATCTGGAACAGGGTCTGGGGTTTTATTCAAATCTGTTCATTGTTCCAAAGAAAGAGAATTCTTTCAGACCAGTTCTGGATCTAAAAATTTTGAATCGTTATGTAAGAATACCAACATTCAAAATGGTGACTATAAGGACTATTCTGCCTTTTGTTCAGCAAGGGCATTATATGTCCACAATAGACTTACAGGATGCATATCTTCATATTCCGATTCATCCAGATCATTATCAGTTCCTGAGATTCTCTTTTCTAGACAAGCATTACCAATTTGTTGCTCTTCCTTTTGGCCTAGCAACAGCTCCAAGGATCTTTTCAAAGGTTCTCGGTGCGGGATATTGCGGTGTTTCCTTATTTGGACGATATCTTGGTATTTGCTCAGTCTTTACATTCTGCAGAATCTCACACAAATCAACTAGTGTTGTTTCTTCAAAGACATGGTTGGAGGATCAATTTACCAAAAAGTTCCTTGATTCCTCAGACAAGGGTAACCTTTTTAGGATTCCAAATAGATTCAGTATCCATGACTTTGTCTCTAACAGACAAAAGACGTCTGAAATTCGTTTCAGCCTGTCAGAACCTTCAGTCTCAGTCATTCCCTTCAGTAGCTATGTGCATGGGGGTTTTAGGTATCATGACTGCAGCATCGGACGAGATCCCCTTTGCTCATTTTCACATGAGACCTCTTCAGCTTTGTATGCTGAACCAATGGTGCAGGGATTATACAAAGATATCACAATTAATATCCTTAAATCCCAATATTCGACTATCTCTGACTTGGTGGTTAGATCACCACCGTTTGGTTCAGGGGGCCTCTTTTGTTCCTCCAACCTGGACTGTGATTTCAACAGATGCAAGTGTTTCAGGTTGGGGAGCTGTCTGGGGATCTCTGACAGCGCAGGGGGTTTGGAAATCTCAAGAGGCGAGATTACCAATCAATATTTTGGAACTCCGTGCGATTCTCAGAGGTCTTCAGTTTTGGCCTCTTCTGAAGAGAGAACCGTTTATTTGTTTTCAGACAGACAATGTCACAACCGTGGCGTATGTCAATCATCAAGGTGGGACTCACAGTCCTCAAGCTATGAAAGAAGTATCTTGGATATTTTCATGGGCGGAATCCAGCTCTTGTCTAATCTCTGCGGTCCATATCCCAGGTATAGACAATTGGGAAGCGGATTATCTCAGTCGCCAGACTTTACATCCGCGAGAATGGTCTCTTCACCCAGATGTGTTTCCTCAGATTGTTCAGATGTGGGGACTTCCAGAAATAGATCTGATGGCTTCTCATCTAAACAGGAAACTTCCCAGGTATCTGTCCAGGTCCAGGGATCCTCAGGCGGAAGCAGTGGATGCGTTGTTACTTCCTTGGAATTATCAACCTGCTTATCTCTTTCCGCCTCTAGTTCTTCTTCCAAGAGTGATTTCCAAAATCATAATGGAGCGTTCATTTGTACTGCTGGTGGCTCCAGCGTGGCCACACAGGTTTTGGTATGCGGATCTTGTTCGGATGTCCATTTGCCAACTTTGGCCACTTCGGTTAAGGCCAGACCTTCTATCTCAAGGTCCATTTTTCCATCAGGATCTCAAATCATTAAATTTGAAGGTATGGAGATTGAACGCCTAGTGCTTAGTCATAGAGGTTTCTCTGACTCAGTGATTAATACTATGTTGCAGGCTCGCAAATCTGTGTCTAGAAAGATTTATTACCGAGTTTGGAAGACTTACATTTCATGGTGTTCTTCTCATAAATTTTCTTGGCATTCTTTTAGAATTCCTAGAATTTTACAGTTTCTTCAGGATGGTTTGGATAAGGGTTTGTCTGCAAGTTCCTTGAAAGGACTAATCTCTGCTCTTTCTGTTCTGTTTCACAGAAAAATTCCTAATCTTCCTGACATTCATTGTTTTGTACAGGCTTTGGTTCGTATCAAGCCTGTCATTAAGCCAATTTCTCCTCCTTGGAGTCTTAATTTGGTTTTGAGGGCTTTACAGGCTCCTCCGTTTGAGCCTATGCATTCTCTGGACATTAAATTACTTTCTTGGAAAGTATTGTTTCTTTTGGCCATCTCTTCTGCTAGAAGAGTTTCTGAATTATCTGCTCTTTCTTGTGAGTCTCCTTTTCTGATTTTTCATCAGGATAAGGCGGTTTTGTGGACTTCTTTTAAATTCTTACCTAAGGTTGTGAATTCTAACAACATTAATAGAGAAATTGTTGTCCCTTCGTTGTGTCCTAATCCTAAGAATTCTTTGGAAAGATCTTTACATTCTTTAGACGTGGTTAGAGCTTTGAAATATTATGTTGAAGCTACTAAAGATTATTATCTTTTCTGGTTCTAGGAAAGGTCAGAAGGCTTCTGCCATTTCTTTGGCGTCTTGGTTAAAGCTTTTGATTTATCATGCTTATTTGGAGTCGGGTAAATCCCCCCCCCCCCCCCTCAGAGGATTACGGCTCATTCTACTAGATCGGTTTCTACTTCCTGGGCTTTTAAGAATGAAGCTTCTGTTGATCAGATTTGCAAAGCAGCAACTTGGTCTTCTTTGCATACTTTTACTAAATTCTACCATTTTGATGTTTTTTCTTCTTCAGAAGCAGTTTTTGGTAGAAAAGTTCTTCAGGCAGCTGTTTCAGTTTGATTCTTCTGCTTATAATTTCAGTTTTTTTCATTATAAAGATTGAAACTTTTTGATTTGGGTTGTGGATTTTTTTTTCAGCGGAATTGTCTGTCTTTATTTTTATCCCTCCCTCTCTAGTGACTCTTGCGTGGAGTTCCACATCTTGGGTATTTGCCATCCCATACGTCACTAGCTCATGGACTCTTGCCAATTACATGAAAGAAAACATAATTTATGTAAGGAACTTACCTGATAAATTCTTTTCTTTCATATTGGCAAGAGTCCATGAGGCCCACCCTTTTTGTGGTGGTTATCATGTTTTTGTATAAAGCACAATTATTCCAATTCCTTGTTGATGCTTTCGCTCCTTTCTTATCACCCCACTTCTTGGCTATTCGTTAAACTGAATTGTGGGTGTGATGGGGGGTGTATTAATAGGCATTTTGAGGTTTGGGAAACTTTGCCCCTCCTGGTAGGAATGTATATCCCATACATCACTAGCCTGTGATACAGGTGGTTATAATCCACGATCCTTGGGATTTACTCTTCTCTACCACTATGAGGTATCAAAGATTCCCAAACCCCAAGAGCTCAATAAAACCCCTCCCAGTTCACACATACCTTAGTCTTTACTTTACCTCAGCTGGAGGTTGTTGAAATGCATTTGATTCTTCAGAGAGAGGGGTTTTCAGTCTCTCATTACAGAGCTTGTCAGAAGGATGTATTTGGGGTATGGTTTGATTCTTTTTTAACCTCATGGGAAATTCTTCTTAAACGGGGTTGTGTACAGAGCGCCTATATATAAAGGCTAAGGTGACTAAAATACAATATATTGAAAAAAAGATATTTTAAACCTCAAAAGTACATAGGTATAAGCGAATATGAAAACATCAAAAGTACAGTGGTTAAAATAAATGAGCAAAACATGGATCCATGCAAAAATTTACAACATATAGGTGTATGGAAAAAGTTAAAAACACTTTAAACCAACTATTTCACAGTGATATCCTGATAAATTTGATGGTCACTATAAGCAATACTGCATGGGTGTGACTTGGATTGTACATTCCCGGTGTTATTCTAAGTGTTGACAACTATATCGCAGAGATAACCCTAAAAAAGACGATGTGGCTATAAGCAGTACTGTATCTGTATGACTTGGAATAAACGCTTCTGTTATCTGAGTGAACAGTGTTGTATCAACAGTGGTGAAATGGGGTCACACTCATGCAGTATTGCTTATAGTGACCATCAAATTTATCAGGATATCACTGTGAAATCATTGGTTTTAAGTGTTTTTAACTTTTTCCATACACCTATATGTTGTAATTTTATGCATGGATCGATGTTTTGCTCATTTATTTTAACCACTGTACTTTTGATTTCATATTCGCTTATACCTATGTACTTTTGATGTTTAAAATATCTTTTTTTCAATATATTGTTGTTCTTTCTGCAGACATGCTGCATTTTCTGCGATGACATCTCAGATCACTGCATGTTCTGCCTTGGGGCACACATATTCACAGGGCTCAACTTGAGTAGAATTTAAACTGGGGTGAGTGAATGTTGAATTAACATTCACTCACTATTAAAGTCTAACAGCTGGTAAGAGTAGCAGCATTAAAGCAGTGAAGATTGAGCACCGCCTTGAAGGTGGAGTGTTGCAGCATCGCTGAATTCACTGAGAAGTGCGGGCAACATGTAGGTAAGTATTACTTGGTATACAGCTTGGAGGTTCGCCGTAGCTGCTTACTAGTATGATGGGCTCTGTAGGCTCAGTGTGTTCTCCTCTCCTTTCTACCTCCTGACTGTGAAGCCTGTGCCTCCGTTCTTCTGACAGCACAAAGAAAAGGTCCCGTAGAGAGGAGGGGAGGCCATACTGAGCCTACTAGGATTATTTAATGCAGATTGTGATATTTTCAGGTGCCTCCAAAATAAGATCTACATCTAAAATGTTAGGGTCCCGGACCCTCAACCACGTTGTACTACCGCCAATTAAAACCCCCATGCAGTTGTAGGTGCAGCCGATTTTCTTCTATGTTGCGCTCCCTGTGGACTGCATGGAGTGTGCTCTGGCTGTCACCCATACAGTATACAATAGAAGTCTGTGTACAGGGTGTGCCCTCTGTGTCAGGTGTTATTGATTTACTGAATGTGTGTAAATGTTTGTTATAGTGATGGAATGTGTGTTGCTGTTTCATGGGATCAGTGAGGCACTTCACGAGTTGATTATGTTTGTGATATTACCCATAAAGTATTTTGCAATGATATTGGTGGAGATCAGGGTGTGGCAGAGATGACTGCACAATTTTCAAAATCTAGCACTTGAAGTCAAAATGTACATGTAGAGAAATTATTTATTTGCCATATAAGTAAATCATTTATCATTTTTCTTTCATGTAAGTGGCAAGAGTCCATGAGTTAGTGACACGTGGGATATATATTCCTACCAGGAGAGGGCAAAGTTTCCCAAACCTCAAAATGCCTATAAATACACCTCCCACCTCACTCATACTTTAGTTTTACAAACTTTGCCTCCTTGCGGATGTGGTGAAGCAAGATGTGCTTGATTTTCTTCTGTGATAGGCGCTTCTAAGCCCAGTTCCTCTCAAAGTACAGTGTTTTTTTGAGGGATGTGAAGGGAGTATTACCTGATGACGCCATGTTTTCACCTTTGGGAAATCTATTCTAAGGCTCTCTATAATCGGTCGCAGGGATTAATCTGCTGCCTCCCTTTACAGATCGACATTATACTCCTCTACCATTACCTCTGCTGATATGTTTCAGTACTGGTTTGGCTGTCTGCTATATGTGGATGGGTGTTTTCTGGTAAGTATATATCATTTTTTAAGACACTCTCAGCTATGTTTGGCACTTTCTTATAAAGTTTTAAATGTATATTGTATATATTTGCCATGAGTCAGGTCTGTGTATTTCTCTTTGCAGTCTAACAGTTTCAGCATGGAAATTATGTTTATGGGAGTTTTTTTAGACATACCTGGGTTTCCCAGTTAGTTGTAACTTGGAGTCTGTCTCTTTAAAACATTTTGTGGGCTTAGGCTCGCGATGACACAGAATGTTACTTTTTATTGCAACATTTTTGGCGAGTCGCATCATTTCTTGCGACTTTCTTGTCGCAATTTTTTTTGACGTAAAGTCAAATCGTGTCATTTCTTGTTAACGTTGGTGCCAAAATATTTTTTTCTCTACATTTCTATCATCTTTGTTTGCATCATTATTGATGCCAAAAAAAATGTTATATTAAGTCTCTCCCTCTTTTGCTCTCTGCTCTCATTTGTTATATAGGGCTATGATGTTTGCTTTTGTTTTTCATAAGCATGTTTTCCCATTCCTGAAACTATTTTGAGGAAATTGGATATTTTGTTTAAATGTTATTTTTTTCTTTTTTGTTACATTTTGCAAGATGTCTCAGACTGATCCTGCCTCTGATGTTACTGTAGGAACTAAGCTGCCTGAACACAATTCTACCAAAGCTAAGTGTTTGTTGTAAATTAGCTGTACTTTCTTCTTCAGCTTAAATATGTGGCACTTGTTATGAAAAATTATTACATGCTGATAATGTTTCTATAAGTACAAATAAATCTACTGCTAAACCTTCACAGCCTAATGTACATGATATACTTGTAGATATAAAAAATTGCTGCAGCCATAGAGAAGGCTATAACTGCTATTCCACCTTCAAATAAACGTAAAAGGTCTCTCCTAAACACTCATAAATCTGATGAAGCTTGTATTGATCGACAGCATACTGAAGTATCTTCTGCTGATGAGGATTTCTCTGGCTCAGAGGATCCTACTTCAGAGGATAAAATTGATAAATCAACCTTTCTTTTTAAGATTGAATATATTTGTTCTTTATTAAAGGAAGTATTGTTTACTTTGGGTGTTGCGGAATCTAGTCCTCTTGATAATAAGAATAGAAAACGTTTGAATTCTGTTTTTAAAACTTTGATGTTACTCCTGAAGTTTTTCCTATTCCAGATGCTATCTCTCATATGTTTACTATGGAATGGTCTAAACTTGGTACTTCTTTTAACCCTGCTTCTAGGTTTAAAAAGCTTTATCCTTTACCTGTGGCTAATTTTAGAGTTTTGGGAAAAAGTCCCTAAGGTTGATGGGGCTATTTCTACTCTGGCCAAACGTACTACTATTCCTTTAAGGATCCTTTAGATAGGAAGATTGAATCCTATCTTAGAAACGCATATTTACATACTGGCTATATTCTTAGACCTGCCATTTCTATGGCTAATGCTTCAACTTTTTGGTTGGACAGTTTAGCTCAACAGTTAATAGACCCTGAATTGTCTAGCATTGTTCGTTTACTTCAACATGCTAATCATTTTATTTGTGATGCTATATTTGATGTCATTAAGATTGATATTAAATCTATGTCTTTAGCTATTCTTACTAGAAGAGTTTTATGGCTTAAATCTTGGAATGATGATATGGTGTCTAAATCTAGATTACTATCTTTATCAATTCAGGCTAGTCATTTATTTGGTTCTCAATTGGATTCTATTATTTCCACTATCACCGTGGGAAAGGGAGTTTTTCTGCCCCAAGATAAGAAATCTAAGGGTAAATTTAAAGCTTCCAATCGTTTTCGTTCCTATAGTCAGAATAGAGAACAAAAGACCTCTCCTTCTCCTAAGGCCTCTGGCAGACCATCCCTGAATTGGAATAAATCCAAGCCTTATAAAAAAAAACAAATCCAGCCCCTAAGACTGCATGAAGGTATGGCCCTCAAACAAGTTCTACTGGTGGGGGGCAGATTGAAATTATTTCTCTTGTAAAGGTGTATCCAGTCCACGGGTTCATCCATTACTTGTGGGATATTCTCCTTCCCAACAGGAAGCTGCAAGAGGACACCCACAGCAGAGCTGTCTATATAGCTCCTCCCCTAACTGCCACCCCCAGTCATTCTTTTGCAGCTCTCGACAAGAAAGGAAGTATCAAGAGAGATGTGGTGACTTAGTGTAGTTTTTACCTTCAATCAAAAGTTTATTTTTAAACGGTACCGGCGTTGTACTGTTTTTACTCTCAGGCAGAAATTGGAAGAAGACTTCTGCCTGGAGGTTTGATGATCTTAGCGGTTTGTAACTAAGGTCCATTGCTGTTCTCACACATAACTGAAGAGTATGGAAAGAAAACTTCAGTTGGGGGGACGGTCTGCAGATTGCCTGCTTTGAGGTATGTTCAGTATATTTTTTTCTAGAGAGATAAGGTCTAGAAAATGCTGACAGTGCCTGGTATATTTAAGGTAAGCCTGATACAGTGATTTAACAACAACTGGGATCATGCTTGCAAAAAGGGATAATATTCATGTTAATACCTATATTACTTAGTGTAAAAACGTTTGCATGATTTATAAATAAAAACGTTTTTTCTCTGAGGGTGATAAATCTTTATTTGGGGCCTAGTTTCCACGTGGCTTGTTAGATTACTCCTAGGAGTACTTTTTTAAGGCCCTCTGACTTTGAGTGCATGGTGGGAGGGGACTATTTTCGTTTTCAGTCTGAGACATCCAGCTTCCCTGAAAAAAGTCCTCTGGCTTATAGAACCTCTATAGAGGGTTTTGTTCCTGCAAAAATCGTTTTTAAGGGCAGGTAGGAGCCCTTAAAAACGATTTTTGTGGTAGTTTTTTTCTCTTAAAGACACAGTACCGTTTTTTATTATTGCTTTTTTCACATTTATTAAAGTGTTTTCCAAGCTTGCTGGTCTCATTACTAGTCTGTTAAACATGTCTGACATAGAGGAAACTCCTTGTTCATTATGTTTAGAAGCCATTGTGGAACCCCCTCTTAGAATGTGTACCAAATGCACTGACCTTTCTATAAGTTATAAAGACCATATTATGGCTTTTAAAGATTTATCACCTGAGGTTTCTGAGACTGACAAAAGGGAGGTTATGCCATCTAGCTCTCCCCACGTGTCAGAACCTATAACTCCCGCTCAAGGGACGCCAAGTACATCTAGCGCGTCCAATGCGTTTACTTTACAAGACATGGCGGCAGTTATGAATCATACCATCACAGAGGTATTGTCCAAACTGCCAGGGTTACAAGGAAAGCGAGATAGCTCTTGGGCTAGAACAAATACAGAGCTCTCTGACGCTTTAGTAGCTATGTCTGATATATCCTCACAATGTGCAGAAGTTGAAGCAGGAGAGCTTCTATCTGTGGGCGACTTCTCTGATTCAGGGAAGGCGTTACTTCAGTCTGACTCTGAAATGACAGCATTTAAATTTAAGCTTGAACACCTCCGTGTGTTGCTCAGGGAGGTTTTAGCGACTCTGGATGACTGTGACACCATTGTAGTCCCGGAGAAATTGTGTAAAATGGACAAATACTTTGCAGTGCCTGTTTACACTGATGTTTTTCCAATCCCTAAGAGGTTTTCAGAAATTATTACTAAGGAATGGGATAGACCAGGTGTGCCATTCTCTCCCCCTCCTGCTTTTAAGAAAATGTTTCCTATAGATGCCGCTACACGGGACTTGTGGCAGACGGTCCCTAAGGTGGAGGGAGCAGTCTCTACCCTAGCTAAGCGTAGAACTATTCCTGTCGAGGACAGTTGTGCTTTCCTAGATCCTATGAATAAGAAATTAGAGGGTTTCCTTAAGAAAATCTTTATACAACAAGGTTTTATTCTCCAGCCTCTTGCATGCATTGCCCCAGTCACTGCTGCAGCGGCTTTCTGGTTCGAGTCTCTGGAGGAGGCTTTACAGGTAGAGACCCCGTTGGATGATATCCTTGACAGGCTTAAAGCTCTTAAGTTAGCTAATTCATTTATTTCTGACGCCGTTTTTCATTTAACCAAGCTAACGGCTAAAAATTCAGGTTTTGCCATTCAGGCACGTAGGGCGCTATGGCTTAAATCCTGGTCAGCTGATGTCACTTCAAAGTCTAAACTTCTCAAGATCCCCTTCAAAGGGCAGACCCTATTTGGGCCTGGACTGAAGGAGATCATTTCTGATATTACTGGAGGAAAAGGCCACGCCCTTCACCAGGATAGGTTCAACAAGTTAAGGACCAAACAGACTAATTTTCGTTCCTTTCGAAACTTCAAGAGTGGCGCAGCTTCATCTTCTTCTTCTACAAAACAAGAGGGAAATTTTGCCCAGTCCAAGCCAGTCTGGAGACCTAACCAGGCTTGGAACAAGGGAAAACAGGCCAAAAAGCCTGCTGCTGCCTCTAAGACAGCATGAAGGAGTAGCCCCTGATCCGGGACCGGATCTAGTGAGGGGCAGACATTCTATCTTCGCCCAGGCTTGGGCAAGAGACGTCCAGGATCCCTGGGCTCTGGAGATTGTTTCCCAGGGATATCTTCTGGATTTCAAAGCTTCATCTACAAAGGGGAGATTTCATCTCTCACAATTATCTGCAAACCAGATAAAGAGGCATTCTTACATTGCGTTCAAGACCTACTAGTTATGGGAGTGATCCACCCAGTTCCAAAGGAGGAACAGGGGCAGGGCTTCTATTCAAATCTGTTTATAGTTCCCAAGAAAGAGGGAACTTTCAGACCAATCTTGGATCTCAAGATCCTAAACAAATTTCTCAGGGTCCCATCCTTCAAGATGGAGACTATTCGAACCATCCTACCTATGATCCAGGAGGGTCAATATATGGCTACCGTGGATTTAAAAGATGCTTATCTACATATTCTGATACACAGGGATCATCATCAGTTTCTCAGGTTCGCCTTCCTAGACGGGCATTACCAGTTTGTGGCTCTTCCCTTCGGGTTAGCCACGGCACCAAGAATCTTTACGAAGGTTCTAGGGTCCCTTCTGGTGGTTCTAAGACCGCGGGGTATAGCAGTAGCCCCTTACCTAGCTGACCTCCTGATACAGGCGTCAACTTTTCAAATCGCCAGGTCCCATACGGACATTGTTCTGGCATTCCTAAGGTCTCAAGGGTGGAAGGTGAACGAAGGAAAGAGTTCTCTCTCACCTCTCACAAGAGTTTCCTTCCTAGGAACTCTGATAGATTCAGTAGAAATTAAGATTTATCTGACAGAGGTCAGGTTGTCAAAACTTCTTACTCCCTGCTGTGCTCTTTATTCCATTTCTCGTCCGTCAGTGTATGGAGGTAATCGGATTAATGGTAGCGGCAATGGACATAGTTCCGTTTGCCTGCCTACATCTCAGACCACTGCAACTTTGCATGCTCAATCAGTGGAATGGGGATTACACAGATTTGTCCCCTATACTAAATCTGGATCAAGAGACCAGGTATTCTCTTCTCTGGTGGCTATCTCGGGTCCATCTGTCCAAGGGAATGAATTTCCGCAGGCCAGAATGGACTATAGTAACGACAGATGCCAGCCTTCTAGGCTGGGGTGCAGTCTGGAACTCCCTGAAGGCTCAGGGTTCGTGGACTCAGGAGGAGGCCCTCCTTCCGATAAACATTCTGGAACTAAGAGCGATATTCAATGCTCTTCAGGCTTGGCCTCAGCTAGCTGCGGTCAGGTTCATCAGATTTCAGTCGGACAACATCACGACTGTAGCCTATATCAACCATCAGGGGGGAACAAGGAGCCCCCTGGCAATGTTGGAGGTTTCAAAGATAATTCTATGGGCAGAGGTTCACTCTTGCCATCTCTCAGCTATCCATATCCCAGGAGTAGAGAACTGGGAGGCGGATTTTCTAAGTCGGCAGACATTTCATCCGGGGGAGTGGGAGCTCCATCCGGAGGTATTTGCCCAGTTGATCCAACTTTGGATCTCATGGCGTCTCGTCAGAACGACAAGCTTCCTTGTTACGGGTCCAGGTCCAGTGATCACAAGGCAGCGCTGATAGATGCTCTAGCAGCGCCCTGGTCCTTCAGCCTGGCTTATGTGTTTCCACCGTTTCCTCTGCTCCCTCGTCTGATTGCCAAGATCAAGCAGGAGAGAGCTTTGGTGATCTTGATAGCCCCTGCGTGGCCACGCAGGACTTGGTATGCAGATCTGGTGGACATGTCATCCTTTCCACCATGGACTCTGCCGATAAGGCAGGACCTTCTACTTCAAGGTCCCTTCAAACATCCAAATCTAATTTCTCTACGTCTGACTGCTTGGAGATTGAACGCTTGATTCTATCAAAGCGTGGTTTTTCCGAATCGGTCATTGATACCTTAATTCAGGCTTGAAAGCCTGTCACCAGGAAAATCTATCATAAGATATGGTGTAAATATCCTCATTGGTGTGAATCCAAGGGTTACTCATGGAGTAAGTTCAGGATTCCTAGGATATTATCTTTTCTCCAATAAGGATCGGAGAAGGGTTTGTCAGCTAGTTCCTTAAAGGGACAGATTTCTGCTCTGTCTATTCTTTTGCACAAATGTCTGGCTGAGGTTCCAGACGTTCAGGCGTTTTGTCAGGCTTTAGTTAGGATCAAGCCTGTGTTTAAACCTGTTGCTCCGCCATGGAGTTTAAATTTAGTTCTTAAAGTTCAAGGGGTTCCGTTTGAACCTTTGCATTCCATAGATATTGGCTTTTTATCTTGGAAAGTTCTGTTTTTAGTAGCTATCTCCTCGGCTCGAAGAGTTTCAGAGTTATCTGCTTTACAATGTGATTCCCCTTATCTGATTTTCCATGCAGATAAGGTAGTGTTACGTATCAAACCTGGGTTTCTTCCTAAGGTGGTATCTAATAAGAATATCAATCAGGAGATTGTTGTTCCTTCACTATGTCCTAATCCTTCTTCAAAGAAGGAACGTCTATTACACAATCTTGATGTAGTTCGTGCTTTAAAGTTTTATTTACAAGCTACGAAAGATTTTCGTCAAACATCTGCTTTATTTGTTGTCTACTCTGGACAGAGGAGAGGCCAAAAGGCTTCGGCAACTTCTCTTTCTTTTTGGCTAAGAAGTATAATACGCTTAGCTTATGAGACTGCTGGGCAGCAGCCTCCTGAAAGAATTACAGCTCATTCTACTAAAGCAGTAGCTTCCACATGGGCTTTTAAACATGAGGCCTCTGTTGAACAGATTTGTAAGGCGGCGACTTGGTCTTCGCTTCATACCTTTTCTAAATTCTATAAATTTTATACTTTTGCTTCTTCTGAGGCTATTTTTGGGAGAAAGGTCTTACAGGCAGTGGTGCCTTCCGTTTAATTTCCTGCCTTGTCCCTCCCTTCATCCGTGTCCTAAAGCTTTGGTATTGGTATCCCACAAGTAATGGATGAACCCGTGGACTTGATACACCTTTACAAGAGAAAACAAAATTTATGCTTACCTGATAAATTTATTTCTCTTGTGGTGTATCCAGTCCACGGCCCGCCCTGTCATTTTAAGGCAGGTGTTTTTTATTTTTAAACTACAGTCACCACTGCACCCTATAGTTTCTCCTTTTTTTCTTGCTTATCTTCGGTCGAATGACTGGGGGTGGCAGTTAGGGAAGGAGCTATATAGACAGCTCTGCTGTGGGTGTCCTCTTGCAGCTTCCTGTTGGGAAGGAGAATATCCCACAAGTAATGGATGAACCCGTGGACCGGATACACCACAAGAGAAATAAATTTATCAGGTAAGCATAAATTTTGTTTTTTAACACATTTGGACAGTTTCTGTTCAAAATCAGTGGATTCAGAATATTGTTTCTCAATGGTATCAAATAGGTTTCAGAATAAGACCTCTTATGTTCCAAAAACACCCTGTGAAGGCTCAGACTTTTTGGAAATGCGTTTCAGACCTAGAACTTTCAGGGGTGATTGTTCCAGTTCCTCTGCAGGAACGGGGTTTGGGTTTTTATTCAAATCTATTCATTGTCCCAAAGAAAGAAGATTCGTTCAGACCAATTTTGGATCTGAAATTTTTAAATCGTTTTGTAAGTGTCCCAACTGGTGACTATAAGGACTATTCTGCCTTTTTGTTCAGCAAGGTCATTTCATGTCCACAATAGACTTGCAGGGCGCTTATCTTCACATTCAGATTCATCCAGACCACTATCATTTTCTGAGATTCTCTTTTCTAGACAAACATTACCAATTTGTCGCTCTCTTTTTGGCCTAGCGACAGCTTAGAGATTCTTTTCAAAGGTTCTCGGTGCCCTTCTATCTGTATTCAGAGAGCAGGGTATTTGGGGCGTTTCCTTATTTGGACAATATCTTGGTACTAGCTCAATCTTTTCATTTAGCAGAATCTCACACGAAACAACTAGTGTGGTTTCTTCAAGAATATGGTTGGAGGATCAATTTACAAAAGAGTTTCTTGATTCCTCAGACAAGGGTCACCTTTTTAGGTTTCCAGATAGATACAGTGTTCATCAATCTTTCTCTGACAGACAAGAGACGAATTAAGTTAGTTTTAGCTTGTCTAAACCTTCAGTCTCTATCATTCCCTTTAGTGGCTATGTGCATTGAAGTTTTAGGTCTCATGACTGCAGCATCGGACACGATCCCCTTTGCTCGTTTTCTTATGAGACCTCTACAGCTTTGCATGTTGCACCAATGGTGCAGGGATTATACTCAGATATCACAACTGATATACTTAAATCCCAACATTCAACTCTCTCTGACTTGGTGGTTAGACCATTACCTTAATGTTCAAGGGGCCTCATTTGTTAGTCCTACCTGGACTGTGATCACAACAGATGCAAGACTTACAGGTTGGGGAGCTGTCAGGGGGTCTTTGACAGCACAAGGGGTTTGGAAACCTCAAGAGGTGAGGTTACCAATCAATATTTTAGAACTCTGTGCTATTTTCAGAGCTCTTCAGGAATGGCCTATTGAAGAGAGAACTTTACATTTGTTTTCAAACAGACAATATCACAACAGTGGCATATGTCAATCATGAAGGAGGGACTTGCAGACCTTCAGCAATGAAGGAAGTATCTTGGATACTTTCTTGGGCGGAATCCAACTGTTGTCAAATTTCTGCAATTCATATCCCAGGTGTAGACAATTGGGAAGCGGATTATCTCAGCCGTGAGACTTTACATCCAGGGGAGTGGTCTCTCCATCCAGATTTGTTTTTTTTTTATTTTGTACAGATGTTGGGTCTTCCAGAAATAGATCTGATGGCCTCTCGTCTAAACAAGAAGCTTCCCAGATCCCTTTCAAGGTACAGGGATCCTCAGGCAGAAATGGTGGATGTCTTAGCAGTTCCTTGGTTTTACCAACCTGCTTATATTTTTCCGCCTCTGGTTCTGCTGCCAAGGGTGATCTCCAAGATCATAATGGAGCAATGTCATGAGTTTCTGATAGCACCAGCATGGCCTCACAGGTTTTGATATGCGGATCTTGTCCGGATGTCCAGTTGCCAGCTTTGGCCACTTCCTTTAAGGCCAGACCTTCTGTCTCATGGGCCGTTTTTCCATCAGGATCTAAAATCTCTAAATTTGAACACATGGAAATTGAACGCTTAGTGCTTAGTCATAGAGGTTTCTCTGACTCAGTGATTAGCACTATGATACAGGTTTGTAAGTCTGTTTCAAGGAAAATGTATCATCGGGTTTGGAAAACCTATATTTCATGGTGTTCCACTCATAATTATTCTTGGCATTGTTTCGTAATTCCTAGGATTTTACAGTTTCTTCAGGATGGTTTGGATAAGGGTTTGTCTGCAAATACTTTGAAAGGACAAATGTCTGCTCTTTCTGTCTTATTTCATAGAAAGATTGCTAAACTTCCTGACATTCACTGTTTTGTTCAGGCTTTGATTCATATCAAACCTGTTATTAAATCTATTTCTATTACTTGGAGTCTTAATTTGGTTCTGAAGATTTTACAGGCTCCTCCTTTTGAGCCTGTGCATTCTCTGGATATTAAATTACTTTCTTGGAAAGTGTTATTTCTTTTGGCTATCTCTTCTGCTAGAAGAGTTTCTGTATTGGCTGCTCTCTCTTGTAAGTCTCCTTATCTGATTTTCGATCAAGATAAAGCTGTTTTGCGTTTTTTTGCCTAAAGTTGTGAATTCTAACATCATCAATAGGGAAATGGTTGTTCCTTCTTTGTGTCTTAATCCATAGAATACTCTTGAAAGATCTTTACATTCTTTGGATATGGTAAGGTAAGAGCTTTGAAATAATATTGAGTCTACTAAAGATTTCAGAAAGACTTCTAGTTTGATATTTTTTCTGGCTCCAGGAAAGGTCGGAAAGCCTCTGCCATTTCTTTGGCATCTTGGTTGAAACTTTTAATTTACAAAGCTTATTTGGAGGCGGGGCAGTCTCCGCCTCAGAGAATTACAGCACATTCTACTAGATCAGTCACCACTTCTTGGACTTTTAAGAATGAAGCTGCAGTTAATCAAATTTGCAAAGCTGCAACTTGGTCTTCTTTGCATACTTTTACTACATTTTACCATTTTGATGTGTTTGCTTCCTCGGAAGCAGCCTTTGGTAGAAAGGTTCTTCAGTCAGTTGTCTGTTTGATTATAATGCTTTTTGACTTTAGTTTTTTTGTGGGGTTTTTTTTTAAGAAAACTTAATTATTTTGGATTTAATCTCTCAGCGGATTTAGCTGTTATTTTATCACTCCCTCTCTAGTGACCCGTGGATTTCCACATCTTGGGTATTATTTCCCATACGTCTCTAGCTCATGGACTCTTGTCACTTACATGAAAGAAAACATAATTTATGTAAGTACTTACCTGATAAATTCATTTCTTTCATAGTGGCAAGAGTCCATGAGACCCAACCTATTTTTTGTAGTTATGATTTTTAGTATAAAGCCTCTTTTTGTATGCTTTTTACTCCTTCTTTTACACCTCACTTCTTGGCTATACATTAAACTAAGGTATGAGTGAGGTGGGAGGTGTATTTATAGGTATTTTGAAGTTTGGGAAACCTTGCCCCCTCCTGGTAGGAATGTATATCCCATAGCTCATGGACTCTTGCCACTATGAAATAAATTAATTTATCAGGTAAATTCTTGCATAAATTATGTTAATAGACTCTATGGCATAACAATATTGTAATTTTGTTTCATTCATGTATAGGAACATAAAATGCCACATTTTTGGAAACTGACAAAACCAAGCTTACCTAATGCATTAAATTTAATTAAATGCAAAAAACATTTAACCTTTATTTAATAAAACACAAATACAAACAACTTATCTGGCACAGATTCTATGTATGCTGTCTTAAATTTCTTACACAGTATATAAGGTATTTTATGTCTTGGAATTTGGGTAAACTTTAATAATGTATGCCTGGTGATTGTAGCACATTTGTTATGTAGCTACCCTCTGTATTAAAGGGGCTCTCTCTACGTATTGGGCATTGGTATACAGACAGACATAAGGAATCGTCTGTATGTATAGAAAATGGTAAAATAAGGATATCTGATTTCCCTGCAAGCTCAGTCCTTTTTAGTAGGTTGTGGTGGCAGAGAACAAAAAACAGCTATTCCATATACAAAAATAAACCAAAGGAGCTAATTCACAGTTCAGTAGTTGCCTTTTTTTCATTCAGCTGTTGCTATTATGCACTTTTTTGTCTATTACTGTATGTATCCTTATTTAACCTGTTATGGTATAAAATAAAAACAAGATTAAAATTACTGTACAATAAAGCTATATCACAATAGCTTACTGTATGCATACAAGGTTGTCGTGGGTGTGATGTGGGCGGGGAATGGGTGGGATCAGAAGTGGCGAGTAACATTTTGGCCTGGCTAGTAGGTATATATATATATATATATATATATATATATATGTGTGTGTATGTATATATATAAATATATATATATAACGTACTCTACGCTGTAGGACAGGATCCGGTGTCAATCCTACTGCTCCCCAGCAATGACGGCCAGCACCAGAGATTATCAAATTCACCATTTATTGTAAATCAACATAACGTTTCGGCCCTCTTGGAGGCCTTGGTCACATAAGACAAGCATAACACATAAACCCAAAGAAGTGCCTTAAATACCCCCACCTATTATGCTAATAGCTTCACAAAAAAAGCCAAACACACAAAATTAAAACAGCTGAGTCTCATAGCTAACGCCAAACCCTACTGGATGTAGTCATAGTAACCACATCAAAACAAATGTGCGCACTCGGATGCGTGCACCACGACGTAGTGACATCAGCAAGATGGTGGTGGTTGTCATGGAAACGCACAACAACAAAGCATACTAATAGCCTATAGAAAATGGGTAATCCGCCCTCAAATAAGCTGACAGTGAGTCACCATGACAACCGCTCAAACACAGCGTAATGCACTGTTTAAAAAGATATAGACAAAGTAAGTGTTGACACGGAGTAAAACAACATTGCATTCACACCACTGAAAGCTAATCATATGGAGTTACTAGATCATAGTTCTATACAGGGCCACTTGATATATGTAAGTGTAATTAACATGTCAACAGGTACTAGAGAAGCGGTTAATGTTCAATCTAATCAGCACATATAACTACACAATAAAAACATAAATAAAATAGGTCAGAGTGGAAGAATATACAAGTAACAGTGTGGAGAGTGGAACATCATATTGCCCTCATAGAGCTCTCCATATATGCATATATATATCTCAACAGCAACAATGTAGTATGTATTCACACTAAAAAACCTAACATATTAGCATGAGCCATTGAACCAGCGTGCTCCAAGGAGATGGTAGAAATCCATATAAAGAGATGAGAGGAAGCTCACAGTCATTTATAGAAACAACAATAGTCAATCATAACATTTAAGCCTTACGGAGTAATGGTATACAAACGATTAATCCAACAAGACTCCAATCTCAAAGGAGCCTTGGCTCTATCACCTCCCCGCCTTGATTTTGGGATGTGATCTATAAGAATCGTTCTCATAGTAGAGATTGCATTTCCCGCTTGTTGGAAGTGGCGTGCCACTGGTTGGTCCGAACACCCTTTTTTGATGGCCTGTCGGATGGCTGATTTGTGGTTCCCAAACCTCTCTCTAAAGGTGGTGATCGTTTTACCCACATAATATAGAGAACATGGGAAATAATAATGTAGATAACATGGTCTGACGTACAGGTCAGTCTGTGTCGTATAGAGAAGATTTTATTAGTGTGACGATGATGGAACTTGTTGCCAACAATCATTCCTTTGCAGGTGATGCAATTCCCACATCTATAACAGCCCGTCTAGCCCTTGGTGGTGGCATTTTGCTGAATGGAAGAGTAGTCAGTAGCTACTACCGGCCAATGTTGATGAATAACTTCTTGCACCATCTTTGATGCTGGTGTAAATGTAGTAATAAAATTCAAGCGCTGGTCAGCTGTCTTTTTGGTTTGGCTAAGTGAATGTGCTTTCTCACTTTGTGTCTCGATCAACGATTTCGGATAGCCTCTATCTATAAATTTCTGGGCCATCGAATGAAGTTGTTGCTTCTTGTGAGCCTCCTCTGTGTTGTTGTAGAATTCAGGATATTTAAATGGTTGAATCAGATTTGTAGAGATTCCACATCCGCTCTCCAGACCAGGAAAACATCGATATAGGTTTGAGAATGATTTCTATTTGCAAACACTTGGCATGGCGATGGGATATAATATGGCCCCATCCTATGCCAACATTTATATGTCCATGTATGAACATGAACACATTCTATCTTCAGAACAAAGCTCCATTAGGTTTTATTGACGCTATATCGATGCTGTTTTCCTGGTCTGGAGAGGGGATGGAATCTCTACAAATTTGGTTCAACCATTTAAATATCCTGAATTCTACTGTATGGTTCAAGATGGATATGAATAGTGAGAGAAAACACTTTCTTGATTTAGAGATTTATAAGAGTGAGACACTGTCAGGCTTGAGGTTGCACACCACACTTTATGGCAAACCGACAGACAAGAACTCTATACTACATTTTAACAGTTATCATCCGAATTTTCAAAAAAACTGGGGTTAGCTCCTCCCAGATCCTGCGTGTTGTACGCAACAACACCAAGGAGGCTCACAAGAAGCAACAACTTCATTCGATGGCCCAGAAATTTATAGATAGAGGCTATCCGACATCGTTGATAGAGACACAAAGTGATAAAGCACATTCACTTAGTCAACAATCACTCAGTACCAAACCACTGAAGACAGCTGACCAGCGCTTGAATTTTATTACTACATTTACACCAGCATCAAAGATGGTGCAAGAAGTTATTCATCAACATTGGCCGGTTGTAGCTACTGACTCTACTCTTCCATTCAGCAAAATGCCAACACAAAGATTATTATACAAAAGGGCACAGAACCTTAGGGATTTGTTGGTGAAGACAAACAGGCTGTTATAGATGTGGGAATTGCATCACCTGCAAAGGAATGATTGTTGGCAACAATTTCCATCATCCTCACACTAATAAAATCTTCTCTATACGACACAGACTGACCTGTACGTCAGACCATGTTATCTACATTATTATTTGCCCATGTTCTCTATATTATGTGGGTAAAATGATCACCACCTTTAGAGAGAGGTTGGGGAACCACAAATCAGCCATCCGACAGACCATCAAAAAAGGGTGTTCGGACCAACCAGTGGCACGCCACTTCCAACAAGCGGGACGTGCAATCTCTACTATGAAAACGATTCTTATATATCATAACCCAAAATCAAGGCGGGGAAGTGATAGAGCCAAGGCTCTTCTGAGGTTGGAGTCTCGTTGGATTCATCGTTTGGATACCATTACTCCGCAAGGCTTGAATGTTATGATTGACTATAGTTGTTTCTATAAATGACTGTGAGCTTCCTCTCATCTCTTTATATGGATTTCTACCATCTCCTTGGAGTACGCTGGTTTAATGGCTCATGCTAATATGTTAGGTTTTTTAGTGTGAATACATACTACATTGTTGCTGTTGAGATATATATGCATAGATGGAGAGCTCTATGAGGGCAATATGATCCACTCCACACTGTTACTTGTATGTTCTTCCACTCTGACGTATTTTATTTATGTTTTTATTGTGTAGTTATGTGTTGGTTAGATTGAACATTAACTGCTTCTCTAGTACCTGTTGACATTTTAATTACACTTACATATATCAAGTGGCCCTGTATAGAACTATGATCTAGTAACTCCATATGATTAGCTTTCAGTGGTGTGTATGCGATGTTGTTTTACTCCGTGTCAACACTTACTTTGTCTATATCTTTTTCAACAGCGCATTACACTGTGTTTGAGCGGTTGTCATGGTGACTCACTGTCGGCTTATTTGAGGGCGGATTGCCCATTTTCTATAGGCTATTAGTATGCTTTGTTGTTGTGCGTTTCCATGACAACCGCCACCATCTTGCTGATGTCACTACGTTGTGGCGCACGCATCAGAGTGTGCACATTTGTTTTGATGTGGTTACTATGACTACATCCAGTAGGCTTTGGCGTTAGCTATGAGACTCAGCTGTTTTAATTTTGTGTGTTTGGCGTTTTTTTGTGAACCTATCAGCATAATAGGTGGGGGTATTTAAGGCACTTCTTTGGGTTTATGTGTTATGCTTGTCTTATGTGACTTGTTCTCATGTGACCAAGGCCTCCAAGAGGGGCCGAAACTTTGTTTATTTACAATAAATAGTGAATTTGATCATCTCTGGTGCTGGCCGTCATTGCTGGGGAGCAGTAGGATTGACACCGGATCCTGTCCTACAGCGCTGGTTACGTTCTGGATTTACACTGGCCGTGCACAGAGTGGTTGTGGTTGTTGGTGAGTGCTGATCTTTTCTTGTATGCTATATATATTATATGTACATATACATATATATATATATATATATATACATATGTGTGTGTGTTAAAGAAATACAAGTAAAATGAAGAATTTCTTTCTTGGAAGATGCAGGGTTTTTTTTTTCCTATTTTTGCTTTCATTCAACAAGATGGAATACAAGGTTTCAAATATGCATAATGTTTATATTAAAATCAGGAATTACCATTTTGTAGGTATACTACCTCTCACAAGTAGTCTTACAGGTGTGTTTATTATCTATTACAGAGCCCGACGGAAACAAGGGTCTGCACGCCGTTGTGGTTTGCAAAAGCTATGGGAATGGTGCCTAGGACTTGTACAGATGAGTTCCCTGCCATGGAGGGTTGTTATTGGTCGCTTAGGAAGAATAGGCCATGGAGAGTTGAAAGGTAATAGACTTACATAATAAACTATATTCCAGTTAAGGAAGTTACAGTATGTGACATAGTATAGACTTGATGAGGATATGCTTAACACAAGAACAATTTTCTTGGGTAACCAATTTTTCAGGTGGGCATAAAACTCTTCACATTCTTCCTATCCTCATACCAGATAGACAGATAATCTTAATCTCCAGATTTTAACCATTCATGCTTTTATGGATCAGACAAAAGAACAAAGGCACTGATAGATTACTGGTAATTCTATAGTGAGTTTTTAAAATGTGTATTATGACAGAATTAAAGCACCACTCAATGAAATAGAATTACATAATTAACAAGTGCATAATAAAAAGACAGTGATTCCACACCTACTCTGAATTTCAAATTAGCAGTAGATTTTTTTTTTTACCGACAAATTAATTTTCTCTGCCATTTTCCGGCCCCCTGTATCACATGACAGACATCAGTCAATCACAGACTAGTATACGTATACCCTGTGAGCTTCTGCACATTCTCAGTGGGATCTTGTTCCCCAGAAAGTGTGAATTTTAAAAGACACTGCAAGATTTGATAATGGAAGTAAATTGGAGAGTGTCTTAAAACTGCATGTTCTTTCTGATTCATAAAAGTTTATTTTGACTTGTGCCCCTTTAACATTTCAAGATGCACTAGTAATAAAGTTAAAATATAAAACCTTTTCTCCCAAAACGATAAATATCAAAATACCCTTTTTTTAAGGATAAAGTCTCCTCAATTCATATTAAAAATGTTTTCTAATTATGCATTGGTATTATGTTTCTGAAACACTCCATATTGGTTGTGCTTGTGTCATATAAGGCCAGATTTGAAGGATAGATGCTCAATGTTGTATAGGTTTCTTAAAAAAATGAATGTTTAACATTTATGAAAAGGTTAATTTCTTTCATGTAATTAGCAAGAGTCCATGAGCTAGTGACGTATGGGATATACATTCCTACCAGGAGGGACAAAGTTTCCCAAACCTCAAAATGCCTATAAATACACCCCTCACCACACCCACAATTCAGTTTTACAAACTTTGCCTCCCGTGGAGGTGGTGAAGTAAGTTTGTGCTAGATTCTTCGTTGATATGCGCTTCGCAGCAGGCTGGAGCCCGGTTTTCCTCTCAGAGTGCAGTGAATGTCAGAGGGATGTGAAGAGCGTATTGCCTATTTGAATACAATGGTCTTTCTCTAGGGGATCTATTTCATGGGTTCTCTGTTATCAGTCGTAGAGATTTCTTCTCCTACCTTCCTTTTTAGATTGACGATATACTCTTATATACCATTACCTCTACTGATTCTCGTTTCAGTACTGGTTTGGCTATCTACTATATGTAGATGAGTGTCTTAGGGTAAGTAAGTCTTATTTTATTATGACACTCTAAAGCTATGGCTAGGCACTTTATTTATAAAGTTATAAATATATGTGTTTAAACTTATATTTGCCATGATTCAGGATAATCAGTATTTCTTATTTCAGACAGTTTCATTATTTGGGATAATGCATATGAATAATTATTTTTTTCTTACCTTAAAAATTTTCAATTGATTTTTTTTCCCTGTGGGCTGTTAGGCTCGCGGGGGCTGAAAATGCTACAATTTATTGCGTAATTCTTGGCGCTGACTTTTTTGGCGCAAAATTTTTGTCATTTCCGGCGCCCTAATTGATGCCGGAAGTTTGTTCGTGGTTGCGTCATTTTTTGACGTATATGTGTTCAGATGTTTTTTTTTATTCCAAGTTGTTTTTTATTGGTATAATTTCAAAAATACAAAATCCGTTAAGGAATACAAAATACAATTGTCATTGACAAAGAAAAACAATCAGAACGTCAAATTAAAATAACAGTCTCTCAAGGTAACAGTATTGAGAAAATAAAAAACATATGCAAAAAGAAAAACAGTCTACCGTGTCATTTCAGGGTTTCAAATCAATATTACATAAGAGTATCTGAAAGGATGTACCGTCAATTAATGAAAATTCTCTATCTATGCAGGAAAGTAAGGGGGGGTAAGGGGGAACTCATTAGTGGATGAGTGATTAAAGAGAGTTTTCTGAGGCTAAATATTGTGTCCACATATTTTGTGCAATAATATAATGATCCCTAGTGTCCAATCTAAAAGCTTTATATTCTTCTAGTTCTATAAGGTCGCTAACTTTATTTTTCCACATTATGATATTGGGAGGGTCTATGGATTTCCAGTTCTTTGCAATAAGTGCTTTAGCGCCATTTGAGAATATGCAAAGTAAAATGACATGGGATTTGGAGGGGAGTTTGATGTGTTTGTTTAGAAGAAATATTAGGGGATCGAAAGGGAGTATGAGCTGGAAAAATTTTTCAATCTCACCCAGAAGGGTTCTCCAAAACCAAGTGATGCTGTTGCACCACCACCACATGTGGCCCATACCACTCCCCGCGTGTCCACATCGCCAGCATTTATTCCCAGTTGTAGGGTATAATTTGTATAAACGTCTAGGTGTGAGATACCAATTATGAAGGATTTTATAGTTCATCTCTAGAAGGGCAGCCGATGAGGAGGATGACATAGTATTTATAAATATAGATGATGCTACTTGGGGGAGAATAATGACTCCTAACTCCCTTTCCCATGATTCAATAGCTCCAGGTAAGTACCCCGGAGGAGGTTGAGTTAAAATAGAATAAATTTTAGATAGGGTATGCCTTAAAGGGGTAGGAGATGTAATCAACGTTTCTAGTTTAGTCATAGGTCTAAGCATGTTATTATTGGATTTATGAGTTGTAATATAATTGTGGAGTCTTCTATAGTTAAACCAGTTGGAGGCCCAAGCGAAGTTCCGCTCCTGAAGAGTGGTATGTGGGAGTAAGTGTTCGTTCTCTGAAAGGTGATGTATCGCAATGTCGGAGTGTTGGTTAGGGTTAGAGGGGTCAGCCAGAGAGAATTCAGAATTATGTGTCAGGGATGTGAGTGGGGAGGGGTTGGATGATAGGTAAGGGTTAGTTTTATTCGTTTTCCACCACTGTAATAAGGTCTCTCTAGTTATTGGATTGTCTATGTTGTGGATTGTGTTTTCAAAACGGGGGGACCAGCAAACAGAGCTGAGATTTTGGTCTTTATACAAATATTCTTCCAGGTGAACCCACCGCTTTTGAGACCCATGTATCCTCCAGTCGAGGATCCTTTGGATATAAATGGCAGATCTGTACAATTCTAAATTGGGGACCCCCAGACCACCATGTATTCGGGGGGATGTCATTATCTTACTATTAATTCTAGAATGCCTACCTCCCCAAATGAAGGAGCTGAATAGTCTTTGGATATTTGTGAGGTATCGGGGTGGTAGAGGGATAGGGAGAGCTTGCAATACATACAGTAGCCTGGGAAAAGCTGTCATTTTTAGTGTTCAGATGTTTTTTTGCTCCAAAAATGTGGGCGTCTTTTTTTTCGGCGTCACAGGATGTGGCGTCATACTTGGCGCCAAAAAATATAGGCGTTGTACTTAGCGCCAAACAAATGTGGGCGTCATTCTTGGCGCCAAAAAAATGTGGGCGTCATTCTTGTCTCCACCTTTTTTTCACATTATTTCAGTCTCATTTTTCATTGCTTCTGGTTGCTAGAGGCTTGTTCATTTGGCATTTTTTCCCATTCCTGAAACTGTCATTTAAGGAATTTGATAATTTTGCTTTATATGTTGTTTTTTCTATTACATATTGCAAGGTGTCTCAACTTGACCCTGGATCAAAATCTACTTCTGGAAAGACGCTGCCTGATGCTGGTTCTACCAAAGTTAAGTGCATTTGTTGTAAACTTTTGGTAACTGTTCCTCCGGCTGTAGTTTGTGATAACTGTCATGATAAACTTTCTAATGCAGATTGTATTTCCATTAGTAATAATCCATTACCTGTTGTTGTTCCTTCAACATCTAATGTTCAGGATGTCCCTGTTAATGTAAAAGAATTTGTTTCTAAATCTATTAGGAAGGCTCTGTCTGTTATTCCTCCTTCCAGTAAACGTAAAAGGTCTTTTAAAACTTCTCATATTTCAGATGAATTTTTAAGTGACCGCCATCATTCTGACTTGTCTGTTTCTGATGAGGATCTATCTGGTTCAGAAGATTCTGCCTCAGATATTGACACTGATAAATCTTCATATTTATTTAAGATGGAGTTTATTCGTTCTTTACTTAAAGAAGTGTTAATTGCATTAGATATGGAGGAGTCTAGTCCTCTTGATACTAAATCTACTAAGCGTTTAAATTCGGTTTTCAAACCTCATGTAGTTATTCCAGAAGTTTTTCCAGTTCCTGATGCTATTTCAGAAGTAATTTCTAGGGAATGGAATAGTCTGGGTACTTCATTTACTCCTCAAAGGTTTAAGAAATTGTACCCTGTGCCATCTGATAGATTAGAGTTTTGGGACAAAATCCCTAAAGTTGATGAGGCTATCTCTACTCTTGCTAAACGTACTACTATTCCTACGGCGGATAGTACTTCCTTTAAGTATCCTTTATATAGGAAGCTTGAATCCTTTCTAAGGAGAGCTTATTTATGTTCAGGTAATCTTCTTAGACCTGCTATTTCTTTGGCTGATGTTGCTGCCGCTTCCACTTTCTGGTTGGAGGCTTTAGCGCAGCAAGTGTCAGACCATAATGCTCATAGCATTGTTAAACTTCTTCAACATGCTAATAACTTTATTTGTGATGCCATTTTTGATATCATTAGAATTGATGTCAGGTATATGTATTTAGCTATTTTAGCTAGAAGAGCTTTATGGCTTAAATCTTGGAATGCAGATATGACTTCTAAGTCAACTTTGCTTTCTCTTTCTTTCCAAGGTAATAAATCATTTGGTTCACAGTTGGATTCTATTATTTCAACTGTTACTGGGGAGAAAGGAACCTTTTTGCCTCAGGACAAAAAATCTAAAGGCAAATACAGGGCTGCTAATCTTTTTCGTACCTTTCGTCAGAATAAGGAACAGAAGCCTGACCCTTCCCCTAAAGGAACGGTTTCCGTTTGGAAACCTTCTCCAGTCTGGAATAAATCCAAGCCTTTTAGAAAGTCAAAACCAGCTCCCAAATCCGCATGAAGGTGCGGCCCTCATTCCAGCACAGCTGGTAGGGGGCAGGTTACGATTTTTCAAAGATATTTGGATCAATTCGATTCACAGTCTTTGGATTCAGAACATTGTTTCACAAGGGTACAGAATAGGTTTCAAGGTAAGGCCGCCTGTGAGAAGATTTTTTCTCTCACGCATTCCAGTAAACCCAGTGAAGGCTCAGGCGTTTCTGAAATGTGTTTCAGATCTATAGTTGGCTGGGGTAATTGTGCCAGTTCCAGTTCTGGAACGGGGTCTGGGGTTTTACTCAAATCTATTCATTGTACCAAAGAAGGAGAATTCCTTCAGACCAGTTCTGGATCTAAAAATATTGAATCGTTATGTAAGGATACCAACATTCAAAATGGTGACTATAAGGACTATTCTGCCTTTTGTTCAGCAAGGGCATTATATGTCCACAATAGATTTACAGGATGCATACCTTCATATTCCAATTCATCCAGATCACTATCAGTTTCTGAGATTCTCTTTTCTAGACAAGCATTACCAGTTTGTTGCCCTTCCGTTTGGCCTAGCAACTGCTCCAAGGATCTTTTCAAAGGTTCTCTGTGCCCTTCTCTCTGTAATCAGAGAACAGGGTAATGCGGTATTTCCTTATTTGGACGATATCTTGGTACTTTACAGTCTTTAAATTCTGCAGAATCTCATACGAATCAACTTGTCGTTTCTTCAAAGACATGGTTGGAGGATCAATTTACCAAAGAGTTCTTTGATTCCTCAGACAAAGGTAACCTTTTTGGGCTTTCAAATAGATTCAGTGTCCATGACTTTGTCTCTAACAGAAAAGAGACGTCTGAAGTTGGTTTCAGCCTGTCGAAACCTTCAGTCTCAATCGTTCCCTTCGGTAGCTTTGTGCATGGAAATTCTAGGTCTCATGACTGCTGCATCGGACGCGATCCCCTTTGCTCGTGTTCACATGTGACCTCTTCAGCTTTGTATGCTGAACCAGTGGTGCAGGGATTATACAAAGATATCACAAATAATATCATTAAATCCCAATGTTCGATTTTCTCTGACTTGGTGGTTGAATCACCATTGTCTAATTCAAGGGGCCTCTTTTGTTCGTCCAACCTGGACTGTGATCTCAACAGATGCGAGTCTTTCAGGTTGGGGAGCTGTATGGGGATCTCTGACAGCGCAGGGGGTTTGGGAATCTCAGGAGGCGAGATTACCAATCAACATTTTGGAACTCCGTGCGATTTTCAGGGCTCTTCAGTTCTGGCCTCTTCTGAAGAGAGAATAGTTTATTTGTTTTCAGACAGACAATGTCACAACCGTGGCGTATGTCAATCATCAAGGTGGGACTCACAGTCTTCTAACTATGAAAGAAGTATCTTGGATACTTGTATGGGCGGAATCCAGCTCCTGTCTAATCTCTGCGGTTCACATCCCAGGTGTAGACAATTGGGAAGCGGATTATCTCAGTCGCCAGACGTTACATCCGGGCGAATGGTCTCTTCACCCAGAGGTATTTTTTCAGATTGTTCAGATGTGGGGACTTCCAGAAATAGATCTGATGGCCTCTCATCTAAACAAGAAACTTCCCAGGTATCTGTCCAGATCCAGGGATCCTCAGGCGGAAGCAGTGGACGCGTTGTCACTTCCTTGGAATTATCATCCTGCCTATATCTTTCTGCCTCTAGTTCTTCTTCCAAAGGTGATTTCCAAAATTCTATTGGAACGTTTGTTTGTACTGGTGGCTCCAGCATGGCCTCACAGATTTTGGTATGCGGATCTCATTCGGATGGCCAGTTGCCAACCTTGGACACTTCCGTTAAGACCAGATCTTCTATCTCAAGGCCCATTTTTCCATCAGGATCTCAAATCATTAAATTTGAAGGTATGGAAATTGAACACTTGATTCTTAGTCATAGAGGTTTCTCTGACTCAGTAATTAATACTATGTTACAGGCTCGTAAATCTGTGTCTAGGAAGATTTATTATCGACTTACATTTCTTGGTGTTCTTCTCATAAATTCTCCTGGCATTCTTTTAGAATTCCTAGAATTTTACAGTTTCTTCAGGATGGTTTGGATAAAGGTTTGTCTGCAAGTTCCTTGAAAGGACAAATCTCTGCTCTTTCTGTTCTTTTTCACAGAAAGATTGCTAATCTTCCTGATATTCATTGTTTTGTACAGGCTTTGGTTCGTATCAAACCTGTCATTAAGTCAATCTCTCCTCCTTGGAGTCTTAATTTGGTTTTGAGGGCTTTACAAGCTCCTCCGTTTGAACCTATGCATTCTCTGGATATTAAATTACTTTCTTGGAAAGTTTTGTTCCTTTTGGCCATCTCTTCTGCTAGAAGAGTTTCTGAGTTATCTGCTCTTTCTTGTGAATCTCCTTTTCTGATTTTTCATCAGGATAAGGCGGTGTTGCGGACTTCATTTCAATTTTTACCTAAGGTTGTGAATTCTAACAACATTAGTAGAGAAATTGTTGTTCCTTCATTGTGTCCGAATCCTAAGAATTCTCTGGAGAAATCTTTACATTCTTTGGATTTAGTAAGAGCTTTAAAATATTATGTTGAAGCTGCTAAAGATTTTAGAAAGACTTCTAGTCTATTTGTTATCTTTTCTGGTTCCAGGAAAGGTCAGAAAGCTTCTGCCATTTCTTTGGCGTCTTGGTTAAAGTCTTTGATTCATCATGCTTATGTGGAGTCGGGTAAATCCCCGCCTCAAAGTATTACGGCTCATTCTACTAGGTCAGTTTCTACTTCCTGGGCTTTTTGGAATGAAGCTTCTGTTGATCAGATTTGCAAAGCAGCAACTTGGTCTTCTTTGCATACTTTTACTAAATTCTACCATTTTGATGTTTTCTCTTCTTCTGAAGCAGTTTTTGGTAGAAAAGTACTTCAGGCAGCTGTTTCAGTTTTATTCTTCTGCTTATAATTTCAGTTTTTTTCATTATTAAGATTAAAACTTTTTGATTTGGGTTGTGGAATATTTTTCAGCGGAATTGGCTGTCTTTATTTTATCCCTCCCTCTCTAGTGACTCTTGCGTTGAAGTTCCACATCTTGGGTATCTGCTATCCCATACGTCACTAGCTCATGGACTCTTGCTAATTACATGAAAGAAAACATAATTTATGTAAGAACTTACCTGATAAATTCATTTCTTTCATATTAGCAAGAGTCCATGAGGCCCACCCTTTTTGTGGTGGTTATGATTTTTTTGTATAAAGCACAATTATTCCAATTAATTATTTTTGATGCTTTCGCTCCTTTCTTATCACCCCACTTCTTGGCTATTTGTTAAACTGAATTGTGGGTGTGGTGAGGGGTGTATTTATAGGCATTTTGAGGTTTGGGAAACTTTGCCCCTCCTGGTAGGAATGTATATCCCATACGTCACTAGCTCATGGACTCTTGCTAATATGAAAGAAATGAATTTATCAGGTAAGTTCTTACATAAATTATGTTTTATAGGTATGATATGATACCCAAATTTTGAAGCACTTGCAAGTTAATCAACTTAGCTGTATAAAGTTGACTATAAAATATCACCTGAATATCTCTTTGTAAAAAAGGAAGATATTTTACCTAAAAATATTCTCAGTAGCCTTATCTCATTGGAAAGGAATGCTAGTCCCAGGATTTCCAAGGGAGCATGCATCTGGCATGTACAGTCACAGTTATGTTATTTCACTACTCATTTTAATGAAGTTTACTATAAAATCTCGTAAGATTTACTTGAAATCTCATAAGATCACAGTAAAGCAAATAGTAACATCAGTACTGATGAAGCTGATTGGCTGGGTTTTTTTTATGATTTTTTTTTTTTTTTTTCATGCAGCTGACAGTAGCTGGAGAATAACTTTATGCAGAACCCTTACTGTTGTGAGATTAAATTTTTAGGTAAAATATATTCCTTTTTCCTTCTTAATATGAGGAGAGTCCACGGCGTCATTCCTTACTGTTGGGAAATACTGAACCTGGCCACCAGGAGGAGGCAAACACACCCCAGCCAAAGGCTTAAATACTCCCCCTACTTCCCTCATATCCCATTCATTCTTTGCCTTTCGTCACAGAAGGTTGGCAGAGAAGTGTCAGAAGATTCAGAGTAGTTCCTTATGAAGGGTATCTACCCTTTGAAGTGGAACTGGAGTTTTAAGTAGTCTTGTCAGCCTCTCAGTGAGAGCATTGACAAATGTTAGAGTCTGGAGATGCAGGGAGAGTCTTTCTGCGACCGTATCCAGACTAGTATTAACAGCTCCTAAGCAATCAGTGTTGACGAGTTTCACTGCCTGCTTCCATCACTCAAGTCCATGTCAGGAGCGATGCTACAAGACTGTCAAACTTGAGAGGCTGTGTTTTGTTCCACGGCATAGATTCCGGTAAGATCATTTCAGTTTTTATACACACATGATTATACAAGAAGACAGGGTCACAGTGTGGCTCCTTTTATCTGTTTGGAATCAAGGGTTAATATCTCTGGAGGGGGATTATTGATCAGGGGGGATTAATCACATTATTTTATTTTATTATGATTATGCTGAGACGTGTGAGATGTGGCTCAGGCAGATGTTGGAACATACAGGTTTTACTTTCATTTTTGGAAGCTGCGCAGCCTGAAAGGCTTGGCGCGCTTTTTTTCTATAGCAGCAGCGGTCCTGCATTGTGCACCATGTGACCGGGTGTGGTTACACTGATTTCCTCTTTCCTGACCGTGCGGTTTACTGGAGAAGCGGTTTCTCTGTTTGGCCTGAGTCATAGAAGGTGGTGAGTGCCCCAGCCATTGGGGCTATAAAGATGCCGTTTTATCCTATTATCTATAGTCTGCTTCATAAGTGCAAACTACGGAGGATTCTGATGTGTTAGCGTGTACTCCCTCTTTACCTAAATTTAATACCTGTCTATATTGTGAGTAGGCCGCGGTATAGCCACCTGCTCAATTATGTTCCACATGCCTTGATAAAGTAATCGAGTCAGAGAAAGTTAATATGTTTGATAACACTGAGCCATCCACCTCTGAGGTGTCTCCGTCCCGTGAGGTGCGCACCCTACAGTCATCTCCTATTACACATGCCCCTTCCCATAGCACTCCTAATCCCCAGTCTGGGGGGTCCCTTTTTCCACCAGATTATGAGCAATTACAAACTGCAGTGTCTGCGGCCTTTAGTGCTTTCCCTCGCCCTGCTAAGCGCAAGCGAAAGGTTATATATTGCTATCCTTCCCAAGGGTCATCTACTAGCTTATTGAATTTATCTGATACAAGGTTATCAGATTATGAAGGTGCCGCTGATACTTCAGAGGGTGCTCTTTCTGGGTCGGAATCCGCTGCCTCTAGGCCTCCAGCTGCGGAGGAACCAGACTTTAGATTTAGGATTGAGCATTTATGCTTTCTGTTGAAGGAAGTTTTAGCTACGTTAGAGGTTCCAGAGCCCAAATTGCCTGAGGAACCTTTGATTCCTAAATTAGATAAGGTCTACGAGGACAGGGTTGTACCACAAACTTTCCCTGTTCCCGTAAAAATAGCGAACATTATTAAGAATGAATGGGAAAGAGTTAGTTCTTCATTTTCCCCTTCTTCCTATCTCCAATACTTGCTAAACACACTACTATCCCGCTCATGGATAGTTCGTCTTTTTAAGAGCCCATGGATAAGAAAATAGAAACTCTGTTAAGAAAGATGTTTCAACATACAGGGTATTTGTTTCAAACGGCAGCGGCTGTTGCTGCGGTTGCTGGAGCAGCTACCTACTGGTGCTTATCTGAATTGATCGAGGTGGAGGGTCCCCTCAACGTGATCCTGGAAAGAATTAAGGCCTTAAGGGTGGCTAATTCTTTTATTTGTGATGCAAATATGCAAATTATTCGCCTGAATGCCAAGGTTTCAGGTTTTTCTGTTCAAGCCAGTAGGGCACTCTGGCTGAAGTTCTGGTCTGCAGAGATGACTTCTTAGTCCAGACTTCTTTCCCTCCCATTTAAGGTTAAGATTCTATTTGGTCCAGGCCTGGACTCCATTATCTCCACGGTTACTGGAGGCAAAGGTGCCTTTTTACCACAGGATAAGAAGAACAAACCTAAAGGACAAGGTCCTAATTTTCATTCGGATAAATCCCAACGTCAGCAGCCCTCCGCAAAGCCTGAGCAATCCAAGGAGACTTGGAACTCGGCTCAGTTCTGGAATAAATCCAAGCAAAACAAGAAGCCTGCTGAGGCAAAGTCAGCCTGAAGAAGCAGCCCCCGATCCGGCTCTGGATTGCATAGGGGGCAGACTGTCGCTCTTTTTGGACGCTTAGTTTGGGGACGTAAAAGACCCGTGGGTCCTGGAGGTCATCGCTCAGGGATACAGGATAGGTTTCAAGTCTCATCCACCCAGGGGCAGATTCCTCTTGTCAAACCTGTTTTTAAGGCCAGAAAAGAGAGAAGCCTTTCTGGGGTGCGTGAGGGATCTCTCCTCCCTGGGAGTCATTGTCCGGGTACCTCTTACAGAACGAGGTCTGGGATACTATTTAAATCCTTTTGTGGTCCCAAAGAAGGAGGGAACTTTGCGCCCGATTCTGGACCTAAAGTGCTTAAACAAGTTCCTGTCTGTCCCCTCATTCAAGATGGAGACGATAAGGTCCATCCTTCCTTAGTTCAGGAAGTACAGTTCATGACCATGATAGATCTGAAGGATGCTTACCTTCACATTCCAATACACAAGGAACACTTCAGGTTCCTAAGATTTGCATTCCTGGGCCAGCACTTCCAGTTTATTGCACTTCCGTTTGGTCTAGCTACTGCTCCAAGAGTTTTTACGAAGGTTCTAGGGGCTCTACATGCAGTGGCCAGAACCAGAGGTATAACAGTAGCGTCATACTTGGATGGTATTCTGGTTCAAGCTCCATCTTGTCGTCTGGCAGAGGACCATTTGAACGCCCTTCTATCTCTTCTATCTCATGGATGGAAGATAAACTTAGGAAAGAGTTCTCTTATTCCCAGTACCTGGATGGAATTTCTGGGTACTAATAATAGACTCCATATCCATGAGGATATTTCTTACAGACCAGAGACTTTATAAGCTAAATTCTGCTAGTCTTGCCCTCCAGACCTCCTTAAGGCCCTCTGTGGCTTGCTGTATGGAAGTGATTGGTCTCATGGTGTCCAGCATCGACATCTATTCCTTTTGCCAGATTCCATCTCAAACAACTTCAGCTGTGCATGCTGAGACAGTGGTATGGCAATCATTCGGACCTGTCTTAACAGATTTCTCTGGACAAAAGGTCGAGAGAATCGCTCTCCTGGTGGCTCTGTCCAGTTCACTTGTCCCAAGGGACACCCTTCTTGAGACCATCCTGGGAGATTGTGACTATGGACACAAGTCTCTCAGGATGGGGAGCTGTTTGGGGTGCCAGGAAGGCACAGGACCTGAGAAGAAATCCCCCCTCCTGATCAACATTTTGGAACTTCGAGAGATCTTCATTGTTCTGAAGGCTTGGCCTCTTCTGGGTTCGTCCCAGTTTATCAGATTCCAATCAGACAACATAACCTCTGTGGCTTACATCAACCATCAGGGGGGAACGAAGTGCTCCCTAGCAATAAGGGAAGTATAGATCTCATGGCGTCCTGGCTCAATTCCAAGCTGCCAAGATATGGGTCGCAGTCCAGGGATCATCAGGCGAAGCTAACAGATGCATTAGCAGTGCCTTGGAGGTTCAAGCGAATTTACATTTTTCCACCGTTACTACTTCTCTCTTGTGTAGTGACCCGCATCAAGCAGGAGCAGGCATCAGTGATGCTGATTGCTCCATTGTGGCCGCGAAGGATGTGGTTCGCGGATCTGGTGGGGATGTCCTCATCTCCCCTGTGGAAGTTACTTTGTTGCAGACATCTAGATTCTCTGAGGCTGACTGCGTGGAGATTGAACGCTTAGTCTTAACCAAAAGAGATTTTTCTGAATTGGGTTATTGACATTCTCATTCAGACTCTTAAGCCTGTTACTCGTCGCATCTATCATAAGGTGTGGAGAGCTTACTTATTCTGGTGTGAAGAGTAAGGTTTTGCCTGGCATAAGGTCAAGGCTGCCAGGATTCTTTCATTTCTCCAGGAGGGTCTGGAGAAGGACCTTTCTGCCAGTTCCCTGAGGGGAAAGATTTTGGCCTTTTCTGTTTTGCTGCACAAGAGGCTCGCAGAGCTCCCTTACGTGCAATCCATTAAGGCTCTGATCAGGATCAGACCTGTGTTTAGATCTAACTCTCCATCTTGGATTTTGAATTTTTGCAACGGGCTGTGTGTGAACCTATGCATTCGGTTGACGTTGTTGTCCTGGAAGATTCTTTTTTTATTGGCTATTGTGTCGGCATGCAGAAATGGCTGCCTTGCAGTGTGAGTCTCCTTCTCTGGTGTTCCACACTGATGAGGCTGTTTTACGCACCCGCTTGGGTTTTCTTTCTAAGGTGGTGTCTGATCGTAACATCAATCAGGAGATTGTGGTTCCTTCCTTATGTCCTAATCCTTCTTCTTCGATGGAGCTTTTACTTTATAATCTGGATGTGGTTCAAGCTTTCCAAGTTTTATCTTCAAGCTACTAAGACTAACTTCTTCCTTGTTTGTTATCTACTCTGGGAAGCGTAAGGGTCTGAAGGCCTCTTAGACTTATCTTTTTGGTTGAGGAGTGTTATATGCTTAACTTACGAGTCAGCGGGACTTAAACCTCCTCAGAGGATTACGGCTCATTCCACTAGAGTGGTGGCTTCCTCTTGGGCCTCTATGAACGAGGCCTCTATGGATCAGATTTTTAAGGTGGCTACCTGGTCCTCCTCACATACTTTTTCAAAGTTCTACACATTTAACGTTTTTGCTTTGGCGGAAGCAGCTTCTGGGAGAAAGGTTTTGCAGGCTGTGGTGCCCTAAGATTAGTGTCCGCCTTTCCTTTACCCCTCCCGTTATCATTTAGTGTCCTCTAGAGCTTGGGTATAGTTTTCTCAACAGTAAGGAATGATGCCAGGGACTCTCCTCATATTAAGAAGGAAAACTTAAATTATGCTTACCTGATAATTTCATTTCCTTCTGTATCAGGAGAGTCCACAGCCCCCGCCCGATGCGCGGACCAAAATTAGTTTTCTCTTGTTAAGTGTATCCAGTCCACGGATCATCCATTACTTGTGGGATATTCTCCTTCCCAACAGGAAGTTGCAAGAGGATCACCCACAGCAGAGCTGCTATATAGCTCCTCCCCTCACTGCCATATCCAGTCATTCTCTTGCAACTCTCAACAAAGATGGAGGTAGTAAGAGGAGAGTGGTGTATTATAGTTGGTTTTTTAACTTCAATCAAAAGTTTGTTATTTTAAATGGTACCGGAGTGTACTGTTTTTATCTCAGGCAGCACGAGAAGAAGAATCTGCCTGCGGTTTCTATGATCTTAGCAGAAGTAACTAAGATCCACTGCCATTCTCACATATTCTGAGGAGTGAGGTAACTTCAGAGGGGGAATGGCGTGCAGGTTATCCTGCAATAAGGTATGTGCAGTTAACATATTTCTAGGGATGGAATTTGCTAGAATAATGCTGCTGATACCGGATTAATGTAAGTTAAGCCTAAATACAGTGATTTAATAGCGACTGGTATCAGGCTTATTACCAGAGATGCATACTCTTATAAAAGTGCAATATAAAACGTTTGCTGGCATGTTTAAGCGTTTTTATATATGCTTGGTGATAAAACTTATTGGGGCCTAGTTTTTTTTTCCACATGGCTGGCTTGATTTTTGCCTAGAAACAGTTTCCTGAGGCTTTCCACTGTTGTAATATGAGTGGGAGGGGCCTATTATAGCGCTTTTCTGCGCAGTTAAAATTACAGACAGAGACATCCAGCTTCCCTCTGCATGATACAGGACATCTCTGAAGGGCTCAAAAGGCTTCAAAAGTCGTGTTTGAGGAGGGTAACATCCACAGTAGATCTGTGGCAGTTGTTGTGACTAGTTTTAAAAACGTTTTTTTCATTTATAATTCCGTTTTTGATATTAAGGGGTTAATCATCCATTTGCAAGTGGGTGCAATGCTCTGCTAACTTGTTACATACACTGTAAAAATTTTGTTAGTGTAACTGCCTTTTTTCACTGTTATTTCAAATTTTGACAAAATTTGTTTTTCTTAAAGGCACAGTAACGTTTTTTATATTGCTTGTTAACTTGCTTTAAAGTGTTTTCCAAGCTTGCTAGTCTCATTGCTAGTCTGTA
The DNA here is from genome assembly GCF_027579735.1 of Bombina bombina. Lineage (NCBI taxonomy): Eukaryota > Metazoa > Chordata > Amphibia > Anura > Bombinatoridae > Bombina > Bombina bombina. The sequence goes on from NC_069501.1 coordinate 635,405,856, forward strand.
CAAACATGTCTGACACAGAGGAAACTACTTGTTCATTATGTTTAAAAGCCATGGTGGAGCTCCATAGGAGAATGTGTACTAAATGTATTGATTTCACCTTAAACAGTAAAGATCAGTCATTATCTATGAAAGAATTGTCACCAGAGGGTTCTGTCGAGGGGGAAGTTATGCCGACTAACTCTCCCCACGTGTCAGACCCTTCGCCTCCCGATCAAGGGACGCTCGCTAATATGGCGCCAAGTACATCAGGGACGCCCATAGCGATTACTTTGCAGGAAATGGCTGCAATCATGGATAATACCCTGTCAGCGGTATTAGCCAGATTGCCTGAATTAAGAGGCAAGCGCGATAGCTCTGGGGTTAGACGAGATACAGAGCACGTAGATGCTGTAAGGGCCATGTCTGATACTGCATCACAATATGCAGAACCTGAGGATGGAGAGCTTCAGTCTGTGGGTGACATCTCTGATTCGGGGAAACCTGATTCAGAGATTTCTAATTTTAAATTTAAGCTTGAGAACCTCCGTGTATTGCTTGGGGAGGTGTTAGCTGCTCTGAATGACTGTGACACAATTGCAGTGCCAGAGAAATTATGTAGACTGGATAAATACTATGCAGTGCCGGTGTGTACTGATGTTTTTCCAATACCTAAAAGGTTTACAGAGATTATTAGTAAGGAGTGGGATAGACCCGGTGTGCCGTTTTCCCCCCCCTCCTATATTTAGAAAAATGTTTCCCATAGACGCCACTACACGGGACTTATGGCAGACGGTCCCTAAGGTGGAGGGAGCAGTTTCTACTTTAGCAAAGCGTACCACTATCCCGGTTGAGGACAGTTGTGCTTTTTCAGATCCAATGGATAAAAAATTAGAGGGTTACCTTAAGAAAATGTTTATTCAACAAGGTTTTATTTTACAGCCCCTTGCATGCATTGCGCCTGTCACTGCTGCGGCGGCATTCTGGTTTGAGGCCCTGGAAGAGGCCATCCATACAGCTCCATTGACTGAAATCATTGACAAGCTTAGAACACTTAAGCTAGCTAACTCATTTGTTTCTGATGCCATTGTTCATTTGACTAAACTAACGGCTAAGAATTCCGGATTCGCCATCCAGGTGCGTAGGGCGCTATGGCTTAAATCCTGGTCAGCTGACGTGACTTCAAAGTCTAAATTACTCAACATTCCTTTCAAGGGGCAGACCTTATTCGGGCCTGGTTTGAAAGAGATTATTGCTGACATTACTGGAGGTAAGGGTCATACCCTTTTTCAGGACAGGGCCAAACAGTCTAATTTTCGTGCCTTTCGAAATTTCAAGGCAGGTATAGCATCAACTTCCTCTGCTTCAAAACAGGAGGGAACTTTTGCTCAATCCAAGCAGGCCTGGAAATCTAACCAGTCCTGGAACAAGGGCAAGCAGGCTAGAAAGCCCGCTGCTGCCTCCAAGACAGCATGAAGGAACAGCCCCCTATCCGACAACGGACCTAGTGGGGGGCAGACTTTCCCTCTTTGCCCAGGCGTGGGCAAGAGATGTTCAGGATCCCTGGGCGTTGGAGATCATATCTCAGGGATATCTTCTGGACTTCAAAGCTTCTCCTCCACAAGGGAGATTTCACCTTTCAAGACTATCTGCAAACCAGATAAAGAAAGAGGCATTCCTACGCTGCGTGCAAGACCTCCTAGTAATGGGAGTGATCCATCCAGTTCCGCGGTCGGAACAAGGACAGGGGTTTTATTCAAATCTGAGGGAACCTTCAGACCAATTTTGGATCTAAAGATCTTAAACAAATTCCTCAGAGTTCCATCATTCAAGATGGAAACTATTCGAACCATCTTACCCATGATCCAAGAGGGTCAGTACATGACCACATTGGACTTAAAGGATGCCTACCTTCACATTCCGATTCACAAGAATCATCATCTGTTCCTGAGATTTGCCTTTCTAGACAGGCATTACCAATTTTTAGCTCTTCCTTTCGGGTTGGCTACAGCCCCAAGAATTTTCACAAAGGTTCTGGGCTCTCTTCTGGCGGTTCTAAGACTGCGAGGCATAGCGGTGGCTCCTTACCTAGATGACATCCTGATACAGGCGTCAAGCTTTCAAATTGATAAAGTCTCATACAGAGATAGTTCTGGCATTCCTGAGGTCGCATGGGTGTAAAGTGAACGAGGGTTTCTTCCTAGGGACTCTCTTCTCTGGTGGTTATCTCGGGTCCATCTGTCCAAGGGTATGACCTTTTGCAGACCAGATTGGACGATTGTAACCACAGATGCCAGCCTTCTAGGTTGGGGTGCAGTCTGGAACTCCCTGAAGGCTCAGGGATCGTGGACTCAGGAGGAAAAACTCCTCCCAATAAATATTCTGGAGTTAAGAGCAATATTCAATGCTCTTCTAGCTTGGCCTCAGTTAGCAACCCTGGGGTTCATCAGATTTCAGTCGGACAACATCACGACTGTGGCTTACATCAACCATCAAGGGGGAACCAGGAGTTCCCTAGCGATGTTAGAAGTCTCCAAGATAATTCGCTGGGCAGAGTCTCACTCTTGCCACCTGTCAGCAATCCATATCCCAGGTGTAGAGAACTGGGAGGCGGATTTTCTAAGTCGTCAGACTTTTCATCCGGGGGAGTGGGAACTCCATCCGGAAGTGTTTGCTCAATTGGTTCATCATTGGGGCAAACCAGAACTGGATCTCATGGCGTCTCGCCAGAACGCCAAGCTTCCTTGTTACGGATCCAGGTCCAGGGACCCAGAAGCGATGCTGATAGATGCTCTAGCAGCTCCGTGGTTCTTCAACCTGGCTTATGTGTTTCCACCGTTTCCTCTGCTCCCTCGTCTGATTGCCAAAATCAGACAGGAGAGGGCATCATTGATTCTGATAGCGCCTGCATGGCCACGCAGGACCTGGTATGCAGACCTGGTGGACATGTCATCCTTTCCACCATGGACTCTGCCTCTGAGACAAGACCTTCTCATACAAGGTCCTTTCAATCATCCGAATCTAATTTCTCTGAGACTGACTGCATGGAGATTGAACGCTTGATCTTATCAAAGCGTGGCTTCTCCGAGTCAGTCATTAATACCTTAATACAGGCACGAAAGCCTGTCACCAGGAAAATCTACCACAAGATATGGCGTAAATATCTTCATTGGTGTGATCCAAGAATTACTCATGGAGTAGGGTTAGGATTCCTAGGATATTGTCCTTCCTCCAAGAGGGTTTGGACAAAGGATTATCAGCTAGTTCTTTGAAAGGGCAGATTTCTGCTCTGTCTATTCTTTTACACAAGCGTCTGGCAGAAGTTCCAGACGTTCAGGCATTTTGTCAGGCTTTGGTTAGAATTAAGCCTGTGTTTAAACCTGTTGCTCCTCCATGGAGCTTAAACTTGGTTCTTAAAGTTCTTCAAGGGGTTCCGTTTGAACCCCTTCACTCTATTGATATCAAACTTCTATCATGGAAAGTTCTTTTTTTGATGGCTATTTCCTCGGCTCGAAGAGTCTCGGAGTTTTCTGCCTTACATTGTGATTCTCCTTATCTGATCTTTCATTCAGATAAAGTAGTTCTACATACAAAACCTGAGTTTTTACCCAAGGTGGTTTCTAACAAGAATATCAATCAAGAGATTGTTGTTCCATCATTATGTCCTAATCCTTCGTCAAAGAAGGAATGTCTTTTGCATAATTTGGACGTAGTCCGTGCCTTGAAGTTTTACTTACAAGCGACTAAAGATTTTCGTCAAACATCTAGCCTGTTTGTTGTTTACTCTGGACAGAGGAGAGGTCAAAAGGCCTCGGCAACCTCTCTTTCTTTTTGGCTTTGGAGTATAATCCGTTAAGCCTATGAGACTGCTGGACAGCAGCCCCCTGAAAGGATTACAGCTCATTCCACTAGAGCTGTGGCTTCCACCTGGGCCTTTAAAAATGAGGCTTCTGTTGAACAGATTTGCAAGGCTGCAACTTGGTCTTCGCTTCATACTTTTTCCAAATTTGACACTTTTGCTTCTTCGGAGGCTGTTTTTGGGAGAAAGGTTCTACAGGCAGTGGTTCCTTCCGTTTAAGTTCCTGCCTTGTCCCTCCCATCATCCGTGTACTTTAGCTTTGGTATTGGTATCCCACAAGTAATGGATGATCCGTGGACTGGATACACTTAACAAGAGAAAACATAATTTATGCTTACCTGATAAATTTATTTCTCTTGTAGTGTATCCAGTCCACGGCCCCCCGCCCTGTCCTTTTAAGGCAGGTCTAAATTTTAATTAAACTACAGTCACCACTGCACCCTATGGTTTCTCCTTTCTCGGCTTGTTTCGGTCGAATGACTGGATATGGCAGTGAGGGGGGAGGAGCTATATAGCAGCTCTGCTGTGGGTGATCCTCTTGCAACTTCCTGTTGGGAAGGAGAATATCCCACAAGTAATGGATGATCCGTGGACTGGATACACTACAAGAGAAATAAATTTATCAGGTAAGCATAAATTATGTTGTTCTCTTCCGGAACCATTTATACCCTGATATTTCTCTTACTGTTCCTTGTTCCCTTGGCAGAATGACTGGGATATGAGGGAAGCAGGGGGAGTATTGAAGCCTTTGGCTGGGGTGTCTTTGCCGCCTCCTGGTGGCCAGGTTCAGTATTTCCCAACAGTAAGGAATGATGCTGTGGACTCTCCTCATTCAGAAGGAAATTAAATTATCAGGTGCGCATAATTTATTTTTTTACATAGAGATGTTCAGATGATATTTTCTTGGCAGCGTTTTCCAGCTATGTTGTGCATCTCAGTTGATTTAGCATATGGGTGTTGTGTGTTCCTTTAGGTTTTAATTTTGAAGCTTACAAAAACTGCATGTCTGTTTAGAACTGCTCCTTAAGAACTGATTGCTCTCTGGTATGCACAAGCAGAGCAGCCACTGCAGGAATATCCAGCCAATTTTCTTTTAATTTTTTTTTAATGTCCTCTCTTTATCTGCAAGAACAAAAACATCAGGCGGCTATCTTTCTGTGTTTTCTTGGCATTCACAAGTTCTATTTACATGTGTAGATTGCCACCTCTTATTTCTGCAGTGTTCCCTTGTAAAATGATGATGGTCCACAGTCCTCCATAACATATGGGATATATTTCCCGCCTCTAGGAGGAGGTCAAGAACCCATATCAGAGCTTAAAATCCCTCCAATCTCTCTCTTAGTTTTGTTCTTGGCCTTGTAGGAGTTGGTTAAGAATAGAGGTGTTTCTAGCTACTTGCCACTCTGGAAATTTTAGGAAAGTAATTTCTAAAGTTATTAATTATTTATTCATTTTTCTAAGCACTTCCCCTTGCAGGAGCTTCCAGTAAGTTTATTGGGCTAGAGTCTAGAGAGTGGGAGCATGTAATGCAGTTTCAATATGTGTCAATTGAGTTATTAAGCATAGTGTAGAGTTTTCTCTACCAATTTTATTGTTTGTGTATATCTGGTGTATCTACATACTATGGAAGAACATGAATATTTCACCACTAATATTAATGTTAACGCAGAGGAATCATTTACTAATTACCCTCCCTGTACATGCATTACATGTGTTTTACAAGCTTATTCCACTATCTCAGGTCAATACACTCTGTGAGAGCTATTTACATCAATTTGGACATGCAATTCAGCCTTTTTACTTCCTCTAAGGGATTATGTACTATCTGTTGCTTAGGACCTACTAACTTTACTCGAATATAAGAATAGCTATGTCAGCATATTTTGTGACTACTTTAATTGAATTGTATACACTTATTAAACTCTCTGCTGATAAAGAACTCTATGATATTTATACACAGAGGGGTAACATACTCTATGGCAGGTGTTTTTGCAAAAAGTCAATAAAGTAGTGTACTCCCATCATTGCCAGGAAATGTAAACAGAGGGGTTTTTTTTTTGTCAGTCTGCATTTTATATACTGTTGTACATTTTATGCTCTTTGGAATATTATTTGCAGTAATGTACTTCATGTACGGTTATGTACACTATTATATGCAAATCTCTAGAAGGTGTTTGTTTATTGCATGTGCAGCAGCACAACTAATGATTTTTACATAGGCAGAAATTCTGTCTCTTTAGATATGCAAGACGACATGGGCACACCAGATTGCATATTCTCATGTGTGCTAACCCAACATGAAAATATGAATATTTCACATTCCAATGTTCTTCGCATAACAGAATATATTGTATTTATTCATGAATAAATATTTCTACATATATCAGATGTTTTTTTTGTTATAATATATATATATATATATATATTATACATACAAAACATGGAAGGGGGATACACTCCTATATCCCTGCAACATGCTCAGCCCTGGGTGCTCAAAAGCACTCTAAGGAAGCTGTGCTGTCCCCAGAGTCGCAGGCAGCTTCCTGAGTGCTATTGAGCACCCAGGGCTGAGCATGTTGTAGGGTCATAGATGTGTACCCCAGTCTGTTCTAAGAGTGCAGTCGCCTTCCGTGTTTTGTATGTGTCTAGGGTGATTACTTCAGTCTGTGAACCCTTGACTTGTTCTCACTTTGTTTGATTGTGAGCTTGCATTTGTATGGCTGTGTTAGGGACCCAGGTTTTGGAGAGACATGGTACCTGGGCTTGTCCTATTTGGCCAGATGCGGTAACTAACTCTTCAGTTTTTGCTTTTAATCTTAGCTGAGAGCTTGCAAGCGATGTGCTCGACTTTCTCTGTGTGGTTATATATATATATATATATATTTATATATAAGAAGTAAGTGAGTTGAATCCAGCACCATAGGTTTTAGTAAAATTTCTTTCCCACCTGTGTGCACGTTACCAAGGAGTATCAGCCAAACTCCAGTGAATACAGTCCATGTAAAAAAACAAGGTAACAGCACCACAGCACACACTCTTCTTTTAAAGGTGAAAAAATCTTTATTTGAGGTTTAGCAACCAGTAAAAAGCGACGTTTCGGACCTACATAGTCCTTAATCATGCATAAGTTAAAATCAAACAAACAGACTTTAAAGGGTATCTGGACCAATCATGCTTCAATTCTCAGTGTTAATTGGTTTAACCCATACCTATCCAGGTTTGTAAATTTCAACAACACAGTGGCCCTCTAGTGGTACCAGAATATATTCCATCATTTAAAACCATTATAAAAACAAATACAAATCATAATCTCTATTCAGACCATATGGATGTAATGTGTTCAGACGTTTAATCCACCATACTTCTTTCTGTTTTAATTTTAGTTCCCTATTACCCCTCTTCTATGATGGGGGATATGGTCAATCACTTGAAAGCGAAGCTGGCTTACTGTATGACCCCATATTTGTAAAATGTGCTGATACTGGAAGTGACATATCTTTTGATTTAATGGATGCTTTATGTTGACTAAACCTATCCCTGGCGGCTTGGGTGGTCTCGCCAATGTAACAAAGACCACATGGGCATTTAAGTAGGTAGATTGCATAGTTGGTTTGGCATGTATATAACCCATTGATTGTATATTGCTTTCTTTTGTCATTTTGTGCTAAGAATTGGAGTCCCTGATACAGTTTGTTGAGGATATCAATGCCTCCATGACAGGCCTAAGATTTACCCTTACTTACTCTATCCAAAAGATTAACTTTTTGGATACAACTGTATATCGAATGGAAATACATTAAGTACAGATCTATATGTAAAACCCCACAGATAGAAATACTCTGCTGCGATATGAAAGTTTCCATCCTGATACTGTTTTTAAATCCATACCCAGGAGTCAACTTTTGCGTACTAAGAGAATAGTTAGAGATCAAAAAGTATTGCCAGAAAGACTAGTGTCTATGGGCAATAAATTTATCCAAAGAGGATATCCAAAAGAAAATATCGCTAAAAACATTCAGGATTTGGATAGAGTACATGATAAAAAACCAACAGAGAAAGGAACAGATAGATTAGTGCTTTTAATGGAATACAGTGACAAGAGCAATGACATCTTTAGAATAGTAAGAAAACACTGGCATCTTTTGTCAAAATATAATCCAGAGATAGAATCATTTAAACTCCCCCCCTATGCCATCATATAGAAGGGTAAAAAATCTTAGGGATCACATAGTAAAAGCTGATATAGGTACAACTAAATGTCTGATGTAAATTATCTAACTACCCCTAATAAAGGCTGTTACCCCTGCTTAAACTGTGCTCATGTAATTCAGTTATTAAAGGGAAATTCTTAGCACAAAATGACAAAAGAAAGCAATATACAATCAATGGGTTATATACATGCCAAACCAACTATGCAATCTACCTACTTAAATGCCCATGTGGTCTTTGTTACATTGGCGAGACCACCCAAGCCGCCAGGGATAGGTTTAGTCAACATAAAGCATCCATTAAATCAAAAGATATGTCACTTCCAGTATCAGCACATTTTTACAAACTATGGGTCATACAGTAAGCCAGCTTCGCTTTCAAGTGATTGACCATATCCCCCATCATAGAAGAGGGGGTAATAGGGAACTAAAATTAAAACAGAAAGAAGTATGGTGGTATTAACGTCTGAACACAATTACATCATATGGTCTGAATAGAGAATTGAAGCATGATTGGTCCAGATACCCTTTTAAAGTCTGTTTGTTTGATTTTAACTTATGCATGACTTAAGGACTATGTAGGTCCGAAACGTCGCTTTTTACTGGTTGCTAAACCTCAAATAAAGATTTTTCACCTTTAAAGAAGATTGTGTGCTGTGGTGCCTGTTACTTGTTTTTTACATGGAATTATATATAAATATATATATATATATATATATATTATATATATTGTATATATATACTGTATATACAGGGAGTGCAGAATTATTAGGCAAATGAGTATTTTGACCACATCATCCTCCTTTATGCATGTTGTCTTACTCCAAGCTGTATAGGCTCGAAAGCCCTACTACCAATTAAGCATATTAGGTGATGTGCATCTCTGTAATGAGAAGGGGGGTTGTGGTCTAATGACATCAACACCCTATATCAGGTGTGCATTAATTATTAGGCAACTTCCTTTCCTTGGCAAAATGGGTCAAAGAAGGACTTGACAGGCTCAGAAAAGTAAAAAATAGTGAGATATCTTGCAGAGGGATGCAGCACTCTTAAAATTGCAAAGCTTCTGAAGCGTGATCATCGAACAATCAAGCGTTTCATTCAAAATAGTCAACAGGATCGCAAGAGGCGTGTGGAAAAAACCAAGGCGCAAAATAACTGCCCATGAACTGAGAAAAGTCAAGCGTGCAGCTGCCAAGATGCCACTTGCCACCAGTTTGGCCATAGTTCAGAGCTGCAACATCACTGGAGTACCCAAAAGCACAAGGTGTGCAATACTCAGAGACATGGCCAAGGTAAGAAAGGCTGAAAGACAACCACCACTGAACAAGACACACAAGCTGAAACGTCAAGACGGGCCAAGAAATATCTCAAGACTGATTTTTCTAAGGTTTTATGGACTGATGAAATGAGAGTGAGTCTTGATGGGCCAGATGGATGGGCCTGTGGCTGGATTGGTAAAGGGCAGAGAGCTCCAGTCCGACTGAGACGCCAGCAAGGTGGAGGTGGAGTACTGGTTTGGGCTGGTATCATCAAAGATGAGCTTGTGGGGCCTTTTCGGGTTGAGGATGGAGTCAAGCTCAACTCCCAGTCCTACTGCCAGTTTCTGGAAGACACCTTCTTCAAGCAGTGGTACAGGAAGAAGTCTGCATCCTTCAAGAAAAACATGATTTTCATGCAGGACAATGCTCCATCACACGCGTCCAAGTACTCCACAGCGTGGCTGGCAAGAAAGGGTATAAAAGAAGAAAATCTAATGACATGGCCTCCTTGTTCACCTGATCTGAACCCCCATTGAGAACCTGTGGTCCATCATCAAATGTGAGATTTACAAGGAGGGGAAAACAGTACACCTCTCTGAACAGTGTCTGGGAGGCTGTGGTTGCTGCTGCACGCAATGTTGATGGTGAACAGATCAAAACACTGACAGAATCCATGGATGGCAGGCTTTTGAGTGTCCTTGCAAAGAAAGGTGGCTATATTGGTCACTGATTTGTTTTTGTTTTGTTTTTGAATGTCAGAAATGTATATTTGTGAATGTTGAGATGTTATATTGGTTTCACTGGTAAAAATAAATAATTGAAATGGGTATATATTTGTTTTTTGTTAAGTTGCCTAATAATTATGCACAGTAATAGTCACCCTGCACACACAGATATCCCCCTAAAATAGCTATAACTAAAAACAAACTAAAAACTACTTCCAAACTATTCAGCTTTGATATTAATGAGTTTTTTGGGTTCATTGAGAACATGGTTGTTGTTCAATAATAAAATAATCCTCAAAAATACAACTTGCCTAATAATTCTGCACTCCCTGTTACTACATGCACAAAACACGGAAGGGGACTGCACTCTCAGACTGGACTGGGTACACATCCCATGACACTGCAACATGCTCAGCCCAGGGTGGCTATAGCATTTTCAGGAAGCTGTGCTGTCTCCAGTGTCGCATGCGGTTAACCCAGACAAAGCCTGGGTGCAAGGCCCATAGGGAAAATTACAAAATAAATTAATACAACACACAGAGAAAGTCCAGCACTCGCATACAAGCTCTCAGCTAAGATTAAAAGCAAAACTGGAAGAGTTAGTTACCGCATACTGGCCAAATTGGACAAGCCCAGGTACAACGTCAAGGTCTCTTCCAAAACCTGGGTCCCTAATACAAGCCACACAAATGCAGCTCTCAATCAAACAAACTGGGAACAAATCAGGGTTCACAGGACTATTTACTATTTATTTTGTAATTTTCCCTATGGGCCTTGCACCCAGGCTTGTCTGGTGTTAACTGCCTGTGACTCTGGAGGACAGCACAGCTTCCTGAGAGTGCTATAGCACCCAGGGCTGAGCATGTTACAGTGTCATGGGATGTGTACCCAGTCCAGTCTGTGAGTGCAGTCCCCTTCCGTGTTTAGTATATGTCTAGGGTGATTACATAAGTTTCTGAACCCCTTACTTGTTCCCAGTTTGTTTGATTGAGAGCTTGCATTTGTGTGGCTGTATTAGGGACCCAGGTTTTGGAAGAGACCTTGACGTGGTACCTGGGCTTGTCCCATTTAGCCAAATGCGGTAACTAACTCTTCCAGTTTTGCTTTTAATCTTAGCTGAGAACTTTTAAGCGAGTGCTGGACTTTCTCTGTGTGTATATATATATACTATATAATATATATATATATATATACTATATATATATATATATATAATATATATATATTATATATATATATATATATATATATATATATATATATATATAATATCAGTTTGGTTTGCACACTTCCAATCAATACTCCGTTGTAGTCAGCAATTTTCATAATTCACAAATAACTCCAACATATATTCAAAATTCCAGCAAACATATTTATTTCTTTTACAAGATACGATGAGTCCACGGATTTCATCCTTACTTATGGAATTACGCCTCCTGGTCAGCAGGAGGAGGCAAAGAGCACCACAGCAGAGCTGTATAAATAGCTCTCCTCCCTTCCTCCCCCCCCCCAGTCATTCTCTTTGCCTGTATTAGTAAGATAGGACATGGCAAAGTGAGGTGTTAGTAAAGATTCTTCAATCAAGTGTTTATTATTTTTTAAGTGATGCCTTTGAGTGCTGCTTTGTGCTAGGGTGTAGCCTAGACCAGATCACTCTCTTCAGTAAAAGAGAAGCATTTGGTGGATTTGAAGCAATGGGAACTGGTGGGACATAATTCTCACTGCGCCTCCCATGCACTGTTGCTGCCCTATTCAGGGAAAAATCTGAGGGATCTTACTCAGTATTTTCCTTTGTTGTTCCTCAGGTCCATGTGAGCAGTAGGATTTCACACACCTGGGAGCTGCCTTTGCTGTCGGCAGATGGGGAGGTAAGTGCCATTTTTTATTTCTGGGGCCGATAGAAGCCCTTAGAGAAGATCTACAATGTGGCCACTCATATTGTGATTTCAAGCCCTTAGTGAAAGAGATGGGCTTTTCACTCAGGTATGTGTCTACTTTGGACAGCACATGTATTGGCTTTTTAAGAATACCTTACCTCCCGGCGGTTTCATTCACTAAGAGACAGTAAGAACATACCTCCTGGGAGAGGGACTCCAGTCCAGATGAAAAGAGAGGTTTCTCTTGTAAGGTGTATCAGTCCACCGATCATCCATTACTTGTGGGATATTCTCATTCCCAACAGGAAGTTGCAAGAGGACTCCCACAGCAGAGCTGTCTATATAGCTCCCTCCCCTAACTGCCATATCCAGTCATTCTCTTGCAAACTCTCAACAAGCATGGAGGTAGTAAGAGAGAAGTGGTGAAATGTACGCTGTTATTTTGCTTCAATCAAAAGTTTATTATTTTTAAATGGTACCGGAGTTGTACTATTTTGTCCCAGGCAGAAATAGAAGAAGAATCTGCCTGTGATTTCCTATGATCTTAGCAGGTTGTAACTAAGATCCATTGTGTTCTCACCACATGACTGAAGAGAGAGATAACTTCAGCGGGGGGAATGGCGTGCAGGTTATCCTGCTATGAGGTATGTGCAGTTAAGATTTTTCTAGAAGATGTGAATGCTAGAAAATGCTGCTGATGCCAAAATTTATGTAAGGTAAGCCTGAATACAGTGATTTAATAGCGACTGGTATCATGCTTACTTTCTGAGGTAATACTCTTTTATATTTACAATATAAACGTTTGCTGGCATGTTTAAACGTTTTTATATATACTTTGGTGATAAAACTTTTTTCCACATGGCTGGCTTAAATTTGCTAGACACAGTTTCCTGAGGCTTTCCCACTGTGTTACTATGAGTGGGAGGGGCCTAATTTAGCGCTTTTTTGCGCAGTAAACTTTTACAGACTGAGACATCCAGCTTCCTCCAGGAGTCCCCTGAATGCTATAGGACATCTCTAAAGGGCTCTCAGGCTTTCCAAAATTGTTTGTTGGGGAAGGTAGGCCCCACAGCAAGGCTGTGGCAGTTTGGTGTGACTGTTAAAAAACGTCTATCGTTTTTTTGATCCGTTTTTTGAACTAAGGGGTTAATCATCCATTTGCAAGTGGATGCAATGCTCTGTTAGCTTATTATACACACTGTAAAAAATTCGATTTGATTTACTGCCTTTTTTCACTGTTTTTCAAATTCTGACCAAATTTGTTTCTCTTAAAGGCACAGTACCGTTTCTTATGTTAGCTTGTTAACTTGATTTAAAGTGTTTTTCCAGCTTGCTGGTCTCATTGCTAGTCTGTACAAACATGTCTGACATAGAGGAAACTCTTGTTTCATTATGTTTAAAAGCCATTGTGGAACCCCCTCTTAGAATGTGTACCAAATGTACTGATTTCACTTTAAGCAATAAAGATCATATTCTGTCCTTTAAAAAAATTTATCACCAGAGGAATCTGACGAGGGGGAAGTTATGCCGACTAACTCTCCCCACGTGTCAGATCCTTTGACTCCCGCTCAAGGGACTCACGCTCAAATCGGCGCCAAGTACATATAGGGCGTCCCATAGCGTTTACTTTACAAGGACATGGCGGGCAGTCATGGATAATACACTGTCAACGGTATTCGCCAGACTACCTGAATTTAGAGGAAAGCGAGATAGCTCTGGAGTTATACGAAATACAGAGCATACTGACACTTTAAGAGCCAGGTCTGATACTGCCTCACAATATGCAGAAGCTGAAGAAGGAGAGCTTTCTGTGGGTGATGTTTCTGACTCAGGGAAGATGATGCAACCTGTTCTGATATTCTACATTTAAATTTAAGCTTGAACACCTCCCGGCGTGTTACTCAGGGAGGTTTTTAGCTGCTCTGAATGACTGTGATACAATTGCCAGTGCCAGAGAAATTGTGTAGACTGGATAAATACTATGCAGTGCCGGTGTGCACTGATGTTTTTCCAATACCTAAAAGGTTTACAGAAATTATTACTAAGGAATGGATAGACCAGGTGTGCCGTTCTCTTCCCCCTCCTATTTTTAGAAAAATGTTTCCAATAGACGCCCACACACGGGACTTATGGCAGACAGTTCCTAAGGTGGAGAGAGCAGTTTTCTACTCTAGCAAAGCGTACTACTATCCCTGTCGAGGACAGTTGTGCTTTCTTAGATCCAATGGATAAAAGTTAGAGGGTTACCTTAAGAAAATGTTTATTCAACAAGGTTTTATCCTACAAGCCCTTGCATGCATTGCTCCTGTCACTGTGCTGCGGCGTTCTGGTTTGAGTCTCCTGGAAGAGGCTTTACAGGTAGCGACTCATTGGATGACATACTTGACAAGCTTAGGAGCACTTAAGCTAGCCAATTCTTTTGTTTCTGATGCCATTGTTCATTTGACTAAACTAACGGCTAAGAATTCTGGCTTTGCTATCCAGGTGCGCAGAGCGCTATGACTTAAATCATGGTCAGCTGACGTTACTTAAGTCTAAGCTGCTTAACATTCCCTTCAAGGGGCAGACCCTATTAGGTCCTGGTTTGAAGGAGATTATTGCTGATATCACTGGAGGAAAAGGTCATGCCCTTCCTCAGGATAGGTCCAAATCAAAAGCCAAACAGTCTAATTTTCGTGCCCTTTCGAAACTTCAAGGCAAGTGCGGCATCAATTTCCTCTAATGCAAAACAAGAGGGAACTTTTGCTCAGTCCAAGACGGTCTGGAGACCTAACCAGACCTGGAAACAAGGGTAAGCAGGCCAAAAAGTCTGCTGCTGCCTCTAAGACAGCATGAAGGAATGCCACCCTATCTGGTAACGGATCTAGTAGGGGGCAGGACTTTCGCTCTTCGCCCAGGCTTGGGCAAGAGATGTCCAGAATCCCTGGGCGTTGGAAATTATATCCCCAGGGATATCTTCTGGACTTCAAGGCTTCCCCCAAAAGGGAGATTTCACCTTTCACAATTATCTGCAAACCAGATAAGAGAGAGGCATTCTTACACTGCGTACAAGACCCTCCCTAGTTATGGGAGAGTGATCCATCCAGTTCCAAAGGAGGAACAGGGGACAGGGATTTTACTCAAATCTGTTTGTAGTTCCCAAAAAAGAGGGAACCTTCAGATCAATTTTGGATCTAAAGATCTTAAAACAAATTCCTCAGAGTTCCATCATTCAAGATGGAGACTTTGTACCATCCTACCTATGATCCAGGAGGGTCAATACATGACTACAGTGGATTTAAAGGATGCTTATCTTCACATTCCGATACACAAAGATCATCATCGGTTTCTCAGGTTTGCCTTCCTAGACAGGCATTACCAGTTTTGTAGCTCTTCCCTTTGGGTTAGCTACAGCTCCAAGAATTTTTACGAAGGTTCTGGGGTCGCTTCTGGCGGTCCCTAAGGCCGCGGGGGCATAGCACAGGCGCTCAAACTTCCAAATTGCCCCAAGTCTCATACGGACATAGTGTTGGCATTTCTGAGGTCGCATGGGTGGAAGGTGAACGAGGAAAAGAGTTCTCTATCCCCCCTCACAAGAGTTTCCTTCCTAGGGACTCTGATAGATTCTGTAGAAATGAAAATTCACCTGACGGAGTCAGGTTATCAAAACTTCTAAATTCCTGCCTTGTTCTTTATTCCATTCCTCGCCCTTCCGTGGCTCAGCTGCATGGAAGTAATCGGCTTAATGGTAGCGGCAATGGACATAGTGCCGTTTGCACACCTACATCTCAGACCGCTGCAACTCTGCATGCTCAGTCAGTGGAATGGGGATTACACAGATATGTCCCCTATACTAATCTGGATCAAGAGACCAGGGATTCTCTTCTCTGGTGGCTATCTCTGGGTCCATCTGTCCAAAGGTATGACCTTTCGCAGGCCAGATTGGACAATTGTAACGACAGATGCCAGCCCTTCTAGGCTGGGGGGCAGTCTGGAACTCCCTGAAGGCTCAGGGATCGTGGACTCAGGAGGAGACACTCCTTCAATAAACATTCTGGAAACTAAGAGCGATATTCAATGCTCTTCAGGCTTGGCCTCAGCTAGCGACAATGAGGTTCCTCAGATTTCAGTCGGACCAACATCACGACTGTGGCTTACATCAACCATCAAGGGGGAACAAGGAGTTCCCTAGCGATGTTAGAAGTCTCAAAGATAATTCGCTGGGGCAGAGATTCACTCTTGCCTCCTATCAGCTATCCATATCCCAGGTGTAGAGAACTGGGAGGCGGATTTTCTAAGTCGACAGACTTTTCATCCGGGGGCGTGGGAACTCATCCGGAGTTGTTTGCACCAATTGGTTCATCGTTGGGGAAAACCAGAACTGGATCTCATGGCGTCTCGCCAGAACGCCAAGCTTCCTTGTTACGGATCCAGGTCCAGGGACCCCAAGGCAACGCTGATAGATGCTCTAGCAGTGTCTTGGTCCTTCAACCTGGCTTATGTGTTTCCACCGTTTCCTCTGCTCCCTCGTCTGATTGCCAAGATCAAGCAGGAGAGGCATCAGTGATCTTTATAGCACCTGGTGGCCACGCAGGACTTGGTATGCAGATTAGTGGGACATTTACTCTTTTCCACCATGGACTCTGCCGCTGAGACAGGACCTTCTACTTCAAGGTCCTTTCAACCATCCAAATCTAATTTCCTCTTGGGCTGACTGCCTGGAGATTGAACGCTTGATTCTATCAAAGCAGTGGTTTTTCGAGTTAGTCATGATACCTTAATTCAGGCACGAAAGCCTGTCACCAGGAAAATCTATCATAAGATTATGGCGTAAATATCTTTATTGGTGTGAAATCCAAGGGCCCTACTCATGGAGTAAGGCTCAGGATTCCCAGGATATTATCTTCTTTTTCTCAAGAAGGACTTGGAGAAGGTTTGTCAGCTAGTTCCTTACAGGGACCCCCAGATTTCTGCGCTACATCTATTCTTTTGCACAAGCGTTTCTGGCGGATGTCCAGATGTTCAGCATTTTGTCAGGCTTTAGTTAGAATCAAGCCGGCTGTTTATACCTGTTGCTCCACCTTGGAGCTTAAATTTGGTTCTTAAAGTTCTTCAGGGGGTTCCGTTGAACCTCTTCATTCCAATAGATATCAAACTTTTTATCTTGGAAAGTTCTTTTTTTGGTAGCTATTTCCTCGGCTTGTAGAGTTTCCGAGTTATCTGCCTTACAATGTGATTCTCCTTATCTGATCTTCCATGCAGTAAGGTAGTTCTGCGTACCAAACCTGGGTTTTTACCTAAGGTGGTATCTAATAAGAACTATCAATCAAGAGATGTTGTTCCGTCTTTGTGTCCTAATCCCTTTACCACAATCTGGACGTGGTTCGTGCTTTAAAGTTTTACTTACAAGCTACTAAAGATTTTCGTCAAACATCTGCTTTGTTTGTTGTCTACTCTGGACAGAGGAGAGGTCAAAAGGCTTCGGCAACCTCTTTCTTTTTGGCTAAGAAGCATAATCCGCTTAGCCTATGAGACTGCTGGCCAGCAGCCTCCAGAAAGGATTACAGCTCATTCTACTAGGGCTGTGGCTTCCACATGGGCCTTTAAAAATGAGGCTTCTGTTGAACAGATTTGCAAGGCGGCGACTTGGTCTTCGCTTCATACTTTTTCAAAATTCTACAAATTTGATACTTTTGCTTCTTCAGAGGCTATTTTTGGGAGAAAGGTTTTACAGGCAGTGGTACCTTCCGTTTAAGTACCTGCCTTGTCCCTCCCTTCATCCGTGTACTTTAGCTTTGGTATTGGTATCCCACAAGTAATGGATGATCTGTGGACTGGATACACCTTACAAGAGAAAACATAATTTATGCTTACCTGATAAATTTATTTCTCTTGTGGTGTATCCAGTCCACGGCCCGCCCTGTCAGTTTAAGGCAGGTATTTTTTCATTTTAAACTTCAGTCACCACTGCACCCTATGGTTTCTCCTTTCTCTGTTTGTTTTCGGTCGAATGACTGGATATGGCAGTTAGGGGAGGAGCTATATAGACAGCTCTGCTGTGGGTGTCCTCTTGCAACTTCCTGTTGGGAATGAGAATATCCCACAAGTAATGGATGATCCGTGGACTGGATACACCACAAGAGAAATAAATTTATCAGGTAAGCATAAATTATGTTTTTTTCTTACTTTGCGTAGAGGATCTCTCTGTCAGGGGAGTGATCGTTCCCGTTCCGGCAACAGAACAGGGTCAGGGTTGTTTCTCTAACCTGTCTGTGGTTCCCAGAAAGGAGGGGACCTTCGTACCGATCTTGAACTTTAACAGTCTAAACGAAATTCTAAGTGTTCCGTCTTTCAAGATGGAAACGGTACGTTCCATGCTACCACTGATTCCAGAAGCTCAGTTCATGACCACAGTGGACCTAAAGGAAGCATGCCTACAAGTTCCTTTTTCTCAGGGACCATTACAAATTTCTACTGGTTTGCGTTTTTAGCAAACCACATTCGAGTGCATGGCGTTACTCCTTGTCCTGGGCCTGCTCTAAAGATTTTTTCTCAAAGGTGCTGGGATCTTCTTCTGGCGGTTCTTTGCTCGCAGAACATTGGTGTGGTGCCGTCTCTGACCGTCTTTTTAATTCATGCACTATCCTTTCACCAAGCCAGATCCCATACCTGATGTTATTCTTCCTGTGTCCTCACGGGGTGGATGATGAATCTGGAAAGTGTAATCTTTCTGTGAACCATATATGGATTCCCTGCCGGTAAAAATATTTCTGACAAGGGTAAGGAAAACTAAGTTGTTACATACCTGTCGTGTCCTTCAGTCCATTCTTCGGCCTTCACTGGCTCAATGTATGGAAGTATTTGGGCTGATGGTGGCGACAATAGATATCATCCCTCTTTTGCTTGGTTCCATCTCTGACCTCTACAGTTTAACATGCTCAGGCGACGGAACGGGGATTGTACGGATCGGTCTCCTCTGAACTCTTATCCAGGAGACAAGGGATTCTCTTCAGTGGTGACTGTCTCTGGTTCATCTGGCCCAGGGTACCTGCTTTCGCAGGCCAGCTTGGGAAATTGTGACAATAGACGCCTTCTAGGGTGGGAGCTGTTGGAACTCCATGAAGGCTCAGGGACTTTGGTTTCAGTCAGTCAGTTCTCCCTACAAACATTCTAGAACTGAGAGTGATTCTCAATGCTTTTCTGGCCTAGCCTCAGTTAGCTACGGCCAGTTTTATCAGGTTTCAGTCGGACAATATGACTTCTGTGATTTACATCACTCATCAGGTTGGAGCAAGATTTTCCCTAGCAATGACAGAGGTATTCAACACGATTAGTGGGTGGAGACCCACCCATTTTTGTTGCCTGTCATTGATCCTTATCCCAGGAGTAGTCAATTGGGAGACAGATTGTTTTGAGCAAGCAGACGTTCCATCCGGGGACGTGGGAACTCCATCCGGAGGTGTTTTCAGACTGATCCCCGAGTGGGGACAGCCGGAGTTGGTTCCGGTGGCATTTTGAAGGAATGCCAAACTTCCGAGATAAGGGTCGAGATCCAGGGACTCTCAGGCGGAAGTACTAGACGATCTGGCGGGTCTTTGGAATTTCAATCTAGCATACCTGTTTCCTCCATTTGCATTACTTCCCCTGGTTCTTGCCCAACTCAAACAGGAGAGGGCATCTGTGATATTCATTGCATCGGTCGCCTCACAGTATTTGGTATGCGAGTCTGATAGTGAGGGCGTCTCTACCGCCTTGGAGTCTCCCGTTAAGGGGGGACCTTTTACTCGGGGGTCCCTTCCTTCATCCGAATCTAGCTTTTTTTAAGCTGTTTGCATGGAACTTGGACGCTTACTTTTTCCGAGCATGGGTTCTCTGATCCGGTAATAGAGACCTTGATTCCGGCTTGTAGATTGTTGTCACATGTACCACACAGCCAGTACTTGCCAGATATTCCTGCAGCTCCTTTAATGTTGCTGTAGGCCTCTTGGTAGCCTCCCAGACAAGTTTTCTTCTCGTCTTTTCATCAATTTTGGAGGGACATCCAGTTCTTGGTAATGTCATTGTTGTGCCATATGTTCTCCACTTGATGATGACTGTTTTCACTGTGTTCCATGGTATATCTAATGCCTTGGAAATTCTTATGTACCCTTCTCCTGACTGATACCTTTTAACAATGAGATCCCTCTGATGCTTTGGAAGCTCTCTGCGGAAAATGTCAGGAAAGACCTACTAGAACAGCTGAACTTTATTCGGGGTTAATCAGAGGCACTTTAAATTATGGCAGGTGTGTGATGACTCTTATTTAACATGGTTTTGAGTGTGATTGCTTAATTCTGAACACAGCTACATCCCCAGTTATAAGTGCACACTTATGCAACCACATTATTTTAGTTTTTTTTGTTTGTTTACTTCCCTCCCCCTTAAAGATTTCAGTTTGTTTTTCAATTGAGTTGTGTAGTTTATAGGTCACATTAAAGGTGGAAAAAGTTCTGAAATGATTTATCTTTGTCTAATTTTTTTACATCACAGAAACCTGACATTTTAACAGGGGTGTGTAGACTTTTTATATCCACTGTATATCTTGTATGAATAAAGTATAAGGAAAACATAAGTAGAGTAAGTGGGTAATATTGGAGAGTGTAACAATTAACAAGTTTTTTATATACAGGTAGCCCTCAGTTTATGCCGGGGTTAGTTTCCAGAAGGAATGGTTGTAAATCGAAACCATTGTAAATTGAAACCCAGTTTATAATGCAAGTCAATGGGAATTGAAGGAGCTAGGTGTCAGGTCCCTCTCAAAATTGACATAAGTAACACCTAATACGTTATTTTTAAAGCTTTGAAATGAAGACTTTAATGCTAAACAGCATTATTAAATAATCACACAGCAGACTGTATCATCAAACTAAGTTTAATGAACAAAAACATTTTTTTACTTGCATTTTTCTGCAAACAGTTCTCTGCATTGTTAGCATGTTAGATAATATTGGGTCTGCACCTATTCTATGCATTTCAATCTGGAGTGATTAATAGGCAGTTAGGCATCCTCACCTCAAGCAGCTGGACAGGAAGATAATAGGGAAGTGGCTGCTAGATCTTGTTGCTCGATAGCTAAGGTCTGTTCTGTGTACACAGATTAATTGAATTTAAGTCAGCTACCGCTTGCATAATTTTGCTGCAACACAAGCGGACAGCTCCACCTACTGGCTATTTCTTTCATGTAATTGGCAAGAGTCCATGAGCTAGTGACGTATGGGATATACATTCCTACCAGGAGGGGCAAAGTTTCCCAAACCTCAAAATGCCTATAAATACACCCCTCACCACACCCACAATTCAGTTTTACAAACTTTGCCTCCCATGGAGGTGGTGAAGTAAGTTTGTGCTAGATTTCTATGTTGATATGCACTTCGCAGCTGGCTGAAGCCCGGTTTTCCTCTCAGAGTGCAGTGAATGTCAGAGGGATGTGAAGAGCGTATTGCCTATTTGAATACCATGGTCTTCCTCTAGGGGATCTATTTCATAGGTTCTCTGTTATCGGTCGTAGAGATTTCTTCTCCTACCTCCCTTTTCAGATCGACGATATACTCTTATATACCATTACCTCTACTGATTCTCGTTTCAGTACTGGTTTGGCTATCTACTTTATGTAGATGAGTGTCTTTGGGTAAGTAAGTCTTATTTTATTTATGACACACTCAGCTATGGTTTGGCACTTTATATGTAAAGTTCTAAATATATGTTTTATACTTATATTTGCAATGATTCAGGTCAATCAGTTTATTTTCCTTCTTTCAGACTGTCAGTTTCATTTTTTGGGAAAATGCATTTGAATTAAATATTTTTCTTACCTAAAATTTTCAATTGACTTTTTTCCTTTAAACTGCGGGCTGTTAGGCTCGCGGGTGCAAAAAATGCTAGAATTTATTGCGTCATAATAGTTGCGTCATTTTTGACTCTCGTGTTTGTTAGACGTTTTTGGCACCAAAAAATATGCGGGCGTCATACTTGGCGCCAGTTTTTTTTTTACATTATTTAAGTCTCACTTTTTAGTTGCTTCTGGTTTCTAGAAGCTTGTTCTGTTTGCATTTTTTCCCATGCCTGAAACTGTCATTTAAGAAATTTGATAATTTTGCTTTATATGTTGTTTTTCTTTTACATATTGCAAGATATTCCAAAAACTGTTCCTGTATCAGAAAATACTGTTGGATTCCTGATGACTGATATCAATCCTACCAAAGCTAAGTTCATTTATTTTAATGTTATGAATTTTATCTTTAGCTATTTTTTGTATTAAGTTATCATGATAAACTTTTACATGCATAGTCCATTAGTATTTATGCATTATCTATTGCTATTCTTTTTACATCTAATGTACAAGATACACCTAGGAATCTATGAGAATGTTTTTCTGATTCTATCCTAAAGGCTTTGTCTGACATCCCTCCTTCTAATAAAATTTATAGGTCTTTTTTAAACTTCTCATTTAGTTGATGAATTTTCAAATGACCGACAACATACTAAATTATCCTTCTCTGATGATTTAGACTATACTTCATCAGATATTTGACACTAACAAATCTACTTTTTTATTTTTAAATAGAGTACATTCGTTGTTGAAAAGGTGTTTATTATATTGGATATTGAGGAGTCTAGTTCTTTTGATTTAAGACTAGCTAACATTTAAATTCTGCTCATTAACCTCCTATGGTTTCTTCAGAGTTTTTTTTTCCCAGTTCATGATACTAGGGAATGGAATAGGCCTGGGACTTCTTTTATTCCTTCTTTAAGGTTTTTAAATTGTATCCTTTGCCGGCAGTTGGTTTAAAGTTTTGAGGAAAGATCCCCAAAGTTAAAGGGGCTATCTCTACTCTTGCTAAACATACTACTATTCCTATAGAAAATAGTATTTATTTTTTTCCTTCAGATGGGCAGGTCCTTTTCTTAGGCCTGCAATTTATTTGGCTGATATTGCAAATGCTTCAACTTTCTGGTTGGATACTTTAGTGCAACAAGTATCGGATTATGATTTGTTTTAGCATTGTTAAGTTGATCAACATGCTAATAATTTCATTTGTGTCGTCATTTTTTTTATATTTTCACAATTGAGGTTAAATATATGTCTTTAGCTATTTTTAGCTAGAAGGACTTTGTGACTTAATCTTGGAATGCTCATTTGATTTCTAAAATCCATATTTCTTTTTTTCCAAGGTAATCAATTATTTGGTTCACAATTGAATTCAATTTTTTCCAACTGTTACTCTGGGGAAGGGAGTTTTTTGTTGCTTCAAGATTGAGTTCTAAGAGTAAATCTTAAGATTATATTAGTTTGTTCTTAATAAGGAACGGAATCCTAATTCTTCCCCAAGTAACATGTTTATAATTGTAAGCTTTCTTCAACATGGAATGAATTTAAGTTATTTAAAAGATCAAAGTCAGCCCCCCAAATTTGCATGTAGGTGCGGTTTTTTATTCCAGCTTAGCTGGTAAGGGGCAGGTTAAGACTTTTTTAAATTTGTTTGGTTCAATTCGATCCAAACTTCTTAGATTGGGGTACTGAATAGGATTCAGAGTAAAACCGCCTGTGAGAAGTTTTTTTTTTTTCGCTCTAGCATATTCCAGCTATTCCAGTAAAGGCTCACATTTTTCTGAAGTATGTTTCAGACCTGTATGTGTTGGGTACTTGTGAGGCGCGACTGGTTAGCCGTTGGGGTCTCAAGGCGCTGCTCAGACCTGGAGTTATCTGGGGTATTCATACCAGTTCCATTTCAGGAACAGGGTTTGGGGTTTTGTTCAAAACTATTCATTGTCCCAAAGATGGAAAATCTTTTTGATTTGTCATATAAGAGTTCCTTCTTTCAGAATGGTGTTTATATGGTCTATTCTGCCTTTTTGGTCAGTAAGGGCATTATTTTTTTACAATAGATACAATAGATGCATATCTTCTTCTGTTTTCATTCAGATTATTTTTCATTTTCTGAGATTCTCTTTTTTTGACAAGCATTACCAATTTGTTGCTTTTCCTTCTGGTCTAGCGACAGCTCTGAGAATCTTTTCAAGGTTCTCAGTGTTTCCTTATTTGGACGATCTCGTGGTACTGGCTCAGTCTTTTCGTTCTCCAGAATCTCATATGATTCAACTTTTGTTGTTTCTTCTAAGACATGGTTGGAGGATATTTTTATCAAAAGATCCTTTGTTGCTCAGATAAGGGTCACCTTTTTTAGGTTTCCAGATAGATTGTGTCAATGTATTTGTCTCTAACAGACAGGAGACAATTATATTGGGTTCAGTTTGTCGGAACCTTCAGTCTCTATTATTTCCTTCAGTAGCTATATGCATGGAAGTTTTAGGTCTCATGGCTGCAGCATTGGATTCGATTCCCTTTGCTCATTTTCATATGAAACCTTTCCAGTTTTTTATGCTGAATTAATGGTGCAGGGATTCTAGGATATCATTTTTAATATCTTTGAATTCCAATGTTTAACTATCTTTGACTTGGTGGTTAGATCACCATCATATAGTTCTACGGGTCTCTTCGATTCATCCAACCTGGACCTTGATCACTACAGATGCTAGTCTTTTAGGTTGGGAGGCTGTCTGGGGATCTCTGTCAGCACAAGGGCTTTGGAAATCTCAGGAGGCGAGATCGCCATTCAATATTTTGGAACTCCGTGCATTCTCAGAGTTCGTCAGTTTTGGCTTCTTTTTGAAGAGAGAGAGACATTATTGTTTTTCAGACAGACAATGTCACAACTGTGGCGTATGTCAATCATCAGGGTGGGACTCTCAGTCCTTAGGCTGTGAAAGAAGTATCTCGGATACTTGCTTGAGCTAAATCCAGCTCCTGTCTAATTTCTGCGGTCCATATCCCAGGTTTAGACAATTGGGAAGCGTATTATCTCTGTCAATCAAGCTTTACATCCGGGAGAATGGTCTCTCTACCCAGATGTGTTTTTTCAAATTGTTCAGATGTGAGGGTTTCCAGTAATAGTTCTGATGGCATCTCAACTAAACAAGAAAACTTCCCAGGTACCTATTCAGGTCCGGGGATCCTCAGGCGGAAGCAGTGTATGCATTGACACTTCCTTGGAGTTATCAATCTGCCTATATTTTTGCTCCTTCTGGTTCTTCTTTTTAAGAGTGATTTTTCAAAATCATCATGGAGCAATCGTTTGTGCTGCTGGTGGCTCCAGCATGGCCGCTCAGGTTTGGTATATGGTTCTTGTTCGGATGTCCAGTTGCCAACCTTGGTCACTTCCATTTAGGCCAGACCTTAAGATACGTCTTTTTTCGTCAGGAAATCAAATTATTAAATTTGATGGTATGGAAATTAAAACGCTTAGTGCTTAGTCATAGAGATTTCTCTGACTCAGTGATTAATACTATGTTGCAGGTTCGTAAATCTGTGTCTAGAAAGATTTATTATCGAGTTTGGAAGACTTGCATCTTATGATGCTCTTCTCAAAATTCTCTTGGCATTCTTTTAGAATTCCTAGGATTTTATAGTTTCTTCATAAGGTTTTGTCTGCAAGTTCCTTGAAAGGACAAATCTCTGCTCTTTCTGTGCTGTTTCACAGAAAAAAATTGCTAATCTTTCTGATATTCATTGTTTTGTTCAGGCTTTGGTTCGTATCAAGCCTGTCATTAAAGGGACAGTCTACACCAGAATTGTTATTGTTTTAAAAGATAGATAATCACTTTTTTACCCATTCCCCAGTTTTGCATAACCAACACAGTTATATTAAATATATTTTTTACCTCTGTGATTATCTTGTATCTGAGCTCTGCGAACTGCCCCCTTTTTCAGTTCTTTTGACAGACTTGCAGTTTAGCCAATCAGTGATGGCTCCCAGGTTACTTCATGTGCACAAGCACAGTGTTATCTATATGAAATTCATGATGAACTAACACCCTCTAGTGGTGAAAAACCTGTTAAAATGCATTCTTAAGAGGCGGGGCCTTCAAGGTCTAAGAAATTAGCATATGAACCTCCTAGGTTAAGCTTTTCAAACTAAGGAATACCCAAGAGAACAAAGCAAAATTGGTGATAAAAGTAAACTGGAAAATTGTTTAAAATTAGATGCCCTATCTGATATCATGAAAGTTTATTTTGGACTAGGACCCTGTTCCCCCCTTTAAGCAATTTCTCCTCCTTGGAGTCTTAATTTGGTTCTGAGGGCTTAACAGGCTCTTCCGTTTGAGCTATGCATTCTTTGCACATTAAATTACTTTCATGGAAAGTATTGTTCCTTTTGGCCCATCTCTTCTGCTAGAAGAGTTTTTGAATGATCTGCTCTTCTTGTGAGTCTCCTTTTCTGATTTTTCATCAGGATAAGGCGGTTTTGCTGTCTTTATTTAAATTTTTACCTCAAGTTGTGAATTCTAACAACATTAATAGAGGAATTATTGTTCCTTCCCTTGGTGTCCTAAATCCTAAGAATTCTTTGGAAATATCCTTACATTCTTTGGATGTGGTCAGAATTTTGAAATATTATGTTGAAGCTACTAAGATTTCAGTAAGACTTCTAGTCTATTTGTTATCTTTTCTGGTTTTAGGAAAGGTCAGAAGGCTTCTACCATTTCTTTGGCGTCTTGGTTAAAGCTTTTGATCATCATGCTTATGTGGAGTCGGGTAAATCCCCCGCCTCAAAGGATACGGCTCATTTCACTAGGTCAGTTTCTACTTCCTGGGCTTTTAAGAATGAAGCTTCTGTTGATCAAGATTTGGCCAAAGCAGCAACTTGTTCTTCTTTGCATACTTTTACTAAATTCTACCATTTTGATGTTTTTTTCTTCTTCAGAAGCAGTTTTTGGTAGAAAAGTACTTCAGGCAGCTGTTTCAGTCTGATTCTTCTGTTTATAATTTCAGTTTTTTTTTCATTATAAATATTAAAACTTTTTATTTGGGTTGTGGATTGTTTTTTCAGCGGAATTGGCTGTCTTTATTTTATCCCTCCCTCTCTAGTGACTCTTGCGTGGAGTTCCACATCTTGGGTATTTGCTATCCCATAGGTCACTAGCTCATGGACTCTTGCCAATTACATGAAAGAAAACATAATTTATGTAAGAACTTACCTGATAAATTCATTTCTTTCATATTGGCAAGAGTCCATGAGACCCACCCTTTTTTGTGGTGGTTATGATTTTTTTGTATAAAGCACAATTATTCCAATTCCTTGTTGATGCTTTCGCTCCTTTCTTATCACCCCACTTCTTGGCTATTCGTTAAACTGAATTGTGGATGTGGTGAGGGGTGTATTTATAGGCATTTTGAGGTTTGGGAAACTTTGCCCCTCCTGGTAGGAATGTATATCCCATACGTCACTAGCTCATGGACTCTTGCCAATATGAAATAAATGAATTTATCAGGTAAGTTCTTACATAAATGATGTTTTTAATTAGTGCACTGCTTTTCAATGCTTTTCAATAGCAGTCACATGACTGAAAAAAAGGTTGTTATTCTGAAAAGGCGCAAATTGAACTGGCGTAAACAGAGGGTCACCTGTATATATATTTTATATATAATTATTTTTTCACAATTTCCACAACTTTTACATTGTTTATTTTTTATATTTTTAACGTGTACATGTTTTTCACCCAGGTATCTAATACCGGCCCTCAATATTGTCTCTTTCCTTTATTTTATCCCTGCTGGATGATATAACATCATAATATCATATTTCGATAAACATTGTATTTCTACTTAGTGTTGATGACCTCAAGTCATTGTTCTTATCACCAAGTATCATAAAGTCATTTCCATTTTTATAATTTTTATTATTTTATATTTGGGTTTAGGATCATCATCTTAATCTGTTTGTATATAAAGTTGTTTCTAATAGTATCTGCTGCACCGATTTATGGTCCTTATATATTGATATACCCATAGTGGGAATTTGATTAATCCTAACCTGATTTTAGTGAGTTGTAGACACTAATTGTTTATTTTAATACAATACTACAGGGATAACTAATATGTTATAACATATGTTTAGTGGATACATTCCTACCACTCTATCCTGTGTGTTAGCATCTTCAGTACCTGGTGAGTACCATCTCACATGAGTGGAATTTGATTTATTTCTGACCTGTTTTTAGTGAGTTGTAGAGCACTCATTTTGCTTCTATTACTTATATTACAGGGATAACTAATATGTTATACCATATGAATAGTGGACACATTTCTCACACATATGCTTTAAACATACCACTCTTATCCTGTGTATAAGTTAATCTACTTTAGTATCTGTTAATCATCAGATATCAAGGAGATTACTGAATATAATAAATTCTCCCAACGGACCATCCACATATCTGTCTAGTCTGCTTTTCAAATTGTTAGTCCGCTTTTTAACAAACTGCATTTTTTAAAAAATTCTTTTTTAACTAATTGTGTTTTCCTGTTAAGCATACACTAGCCAATTTGGTGCTTCTATATTGCATCTATCGGTATTATAGGAGAGGAAAGGCAAAAAGGAGGACAGGGTGTACAGGCATAGTGTCAACCTGACGTTTCCATAGAGAGAGGGTGGAAATTACCTGAGATATTCCATCTCTGTAGGATCAGAGTCTTTGTTCTACCGATCATGATGTACAGTAGTGAAGTTTTGGCCTCATAAGATTTTGGATGTTATCTCTCCAGTAAGTCCCTAATCTGTCACTGGACCACCAAATGTGAAGTAAGTCAGCTTGTTGGTCACAACCCCTCCAACAATTTCTGCTAGAATGTTTGTACATTTTTTGTAGTCTCTGGGGGTTAGATACCACTGAGATAAAAATTTATAGTTTCATCTCTTGGATTTTGGCAGAAAGAGACTTTTGTGATGGAGAATGATCTTGTCCACTCTTAAAAGTTATTTCAAGCCCTGAATCTGAGTTCCATTTGTGGTTATTATGATGGGAAGGAGCTCTTTCCGGTGTCGGATAGTAGCTTGTAGATAGAGGAGATTGTGTGGCGAGGAGGGTGTTGTGACGTGCATAGGGTTTAAAATGCTGTCAGAGGTCGACTAATATTCATTTTTTGTTTATTTGTGGCTAGAAAATGTTAATAACTACATGTATGTAAGCCATGAGGTTGGGATCCCCTCGTCTTTTTCTAATATTTCCTGTCTTGATATGAGTTTCCCTCCGAAAGATGGGGGAAGTCTTGTATCAATTTTGGTCTTTGGGAGGAGTGTAGCCCCCCCAACCTTCCAACATTATTTATTTGGAGTAGTTCTCTGTCCAGTTGAACCCATTGTTTATTATCTGAGTTTTGGCTCCAATCTACTAATCTTTGTAAAATGGTTGCTATTCTGTAACGTGTCAATCGGGGACACCCAACCCTCTTCTTTCCCTAGAAAGATATAAAGTTTTTTTTTGCAACCCTTGTTTTATGTTGCACCAAATGAACTTTTCTATGTGGCTCTGTTTTTTAAGAAAATCTCTGGCAAAGGAATGGGAAGAGTTTGAAGAAAATACAGGATGCGTGGGAGAAGATTCATTTTGACCACATGGAGGTCTGCAATCCATGAGAGTGGCTTGTTCTTACAACAAGATAAATCCTTTATAATGTTACTTTGTAGTATTTTATAATTAGCTGGTAATAGATCCTGTAGGTCTTTGGTTAAATGGTTAAGAGATCCTAAGCAGTTTAGTTGAGTCTATTGAAGTCGTAATGGCATGACTGTTTGTAAAGTGTTTATAGTATGTGTTTGGTGTAGTTATATTAGGATTTTGGATTTGGATAAATTTAGATGGAAATTAGTTTGCCATATGCAGTAAGGGTGTCAAAATGAGGGGAGCAAAGTTTCTACTCATCGGTAATTGTGAGCAAAATGTTGTCTGCATACATAGCCAAATTATGTTCTGTAGTGGATGTGGAGATCCCTTTGATAAGGTGATTGGATCTAATTTTGTGGACCAGAATTTCTATAGATAGAGTGAAGAGGCTAGGGGATTAAGGCATCCCTGCTGGGTGCCGTTGTTTATTTCAAAGGATTCCTGAAATAATTGAATTGACTTTAATTTTTGCCGTAGGTTCTGAGTAAAGTGAGAATATCTTATCTACAAAGGATTGACCTATATTCATTTTAGACATGGTGGCCCTGAGAAAATCCCAGTCCACCCTGAAGAATGCTTTTTCAGCATCTGTTGAGATGAGTACTAGTGGCTTATGGCTATTATGTGTGTATGTCATAAGTTGTAAGATTTTTAGGGTGTTGTCCTTAGCTTCCCTACCAAGGATGAAGCCCACCTCCTCTGGAGATACTAAATGCATTAGTAAGGGATTAAGTCTGTCTGCTAATATTTTTGCAAACATTTTTATGTCCGGGTTAAGGAGTGAAATGGGGAGAAAGTTTTCCGGGGCACATTTGGAGGTTTACCGGGTTTTGGTATTATGGTGATGAAGGCTTCCAACATTGATTTGGAAAACCTTTTCCGCTTTATCCAGAGAGTTAAACAGTGATGTTAGTTTCAGAGCTATAATATGTACAACTTTTTGTAGTATTTTGCTCCATAGCCATCAGGGCCTGGGCATTTTCCAGATGATGATTTTGATTGCTTGTATAGTTTCTTCTTACACGTTCTTCTAGGGGATCTAACTTTTGAGATAGTTCAGTTGTCAGTCTGGGTATATCTAGATTATCAAGGTAAGTTATTAAATATAAAGTAAGTTAAATATTTATTTTAGTGTCCTCAGTGGAGTGATGATTGGGGTCTCCTGTGAGATTATAAAGGGATGATTAATAAGATCTGAATAAACTGTCACTTTTAGCTATTCCTGAACTGTTTTAAGATTGTTTCTGTGTTTTTAGTTGTTTGCAGCAGATTGTTCTGGCCAGGAACCTACCCCGCTTTGTTCCCTTGTTCGTAGAACTGCTGTTGTAAGAGGGATGCTTGGTTTCCATCTTAATGGGAGGAGAGTCCACGGCTTTATCATTACTTGGGGAATTAAGAACTTGGCCACCAGGAGGAGGCAAAGACACCCCCAGCCATGCTTAAATACCTCCCCCATTTCCCTCATCCCCAGGTCATTCTTTGCCTTTCGTCACAGGAGGTTGGCAGAGAAGTGTCGGAAGATTTGGAGTAGTCTCTTATGGAGGGTAGTACTCTCGAATGGGACTGGGATTTATATAGTCCTGTCAGCCTCTGTGTGGAGCTTGGATGAAATTTAGACTCTGGAGATGCAAGGGAATCTTCCTCCGAACCCATCCCGACTCAGTTTAACAACTCCATAAGGCAATCAGCGTTGAGTTTCGCTGCCTGCTTTCTGCTCTCAAGTCCATGTCAGGAGCGATGCTACTACCCTGTCACACTTGAAAGGCCGTGGTAACTGTTCCACGGCATAGGATTCTGGTAAGATCTTTTCATTATGCTTATTTGCTAAGGCAAGAAGACAGGGTCACAGGTGTATCTCCCTTTTTATCTGTATAGAATCAAGGGTTAATATCCTCGAAAGGGGGTTATTGAACGGGGGGGATTTATGCATAATATTCTTTATTGTGTTTAATGCGGTGACAGTGTGTGAGATGAGGCTCTGTCAGTGTGTGAACAGTCAGGTTTCCTTAGAGAGAGAACGACGCAACCTTTTTTGGAGCGGTTCTTGTTAGTGCAGGGGCGGTCCTGCAGGGCACACCATTGACCCGTGGTGTGACCTCTTTAAAGGGACAGTATACACTCATTTTCATATAACTGCATGTAATATACACTACTATAAAGAATAAGATGCACAGATACTAGATAAAAAAATCCAGTATATAAACTTTTAAAAAAGACTTACTTAGAAGCTGTCAGTTTAGCTCTGTTGAAAAGTAGTTGGAAAGCCCACTGCAAGTGGAAAAATAAGACACTCCCCCCCCTCCCCCTTCTTTTGCATACGAAAAGACCCTTTACACAAACAGGAGCAAGCTGGAGAAGGTAGCTGACAGGTATTCACATAAAACTTTGGGCTTGGTTAGGAGTCTGAAAATCAGAGCAATGTTATTTAAAAATAAGCAAAACTATACATATTATTTAAAAGAAAAACTTTATAGGCTATATAAATAGATCTACAAAACATTTATGCAAGAAAAAATGAGTGTATAATGGTCCTTAACTTCCTCTTTCTTGACCGCAGCGCTTGCAGGAGACGAAGCTTTTTCTCTGTGGTCCGGGTCATAGGAGGTGGTGGGTGCCCTGGCCATTGGGAGTATAAAGGTGCCATTTAATTTCTTTTAAAGGTGAAAGCTATGGAGGACTCTGATATGTTAGAGGGTACTCCCTCTTTAACCAAATCTAATTCCTGTCTTTATTGTGAGAGTTCCGGTGGATCCGCCTGCTCAACTATGTTTCCACATGCTCTGTTAAACATTGCAATATCTAGAAAAGAAATAAGATATTTAGTACAACTGAGCCGTCCACCTCTGAGGGTTCTCCGTCCCGCGAGGTGTGTTCCCAACATTCTTCTTCGATTACAACATGCAGCTCCTCAGGGCACTACTATCCTTCCGTGGAGGGCCCTTTGGCCGCCAGATTTCGCTGAGCAGTTAAACGGCGGTCTCTGCGGCCTTCGATGCCTTACCACGCCATGCTAAGCGGCAAGCGAACGGTAAAACAAGAGCTATCCGTCCCAGGGGTCATCTACTGTGTTGAATGTCTCTGATAGATTATCCGCTGATGAAGACGACTCTGACTCTTAGAGGACTCTTCGTGGGTCAGATTGGCGACATCCAGACCTCCGGCTGCGGAGGAACCAGACATTAAGTTTAAGATGGAGCATTTGCACTTACTGTTGAAAAAGTGCATTGCTACGTTAGAGGTTCCAGAACCGAAACTACCGGAGAGAACCTTCAATCCCTAAACTAGATAGGGTTTACGAGGACAGGGTGGTGCCCGCAGACCTTCCCGGTTTCCCCGCTAAGATTACTAATAGTATTAAGAATGAATGGGAGAAACTGGGCTCATCTTTTTTCTCCCTCTACTTATTTTAAAAAACTGTTCCCCGTTCCGGACTCTCAGCTTGAGCTGTGGGGGGCCATCCCAAAGGTGGATGGTGCTATCTCCACGCTCGCTAAAGTGCAAAACTATCCCGCTTGAAGATAGCTCTTCGTTCAAGGGAGCCCATGGATAAAAATGGGAATCCATGTTAAGAAAGTTGTTTCAGCTCACAGGGTTCGGGATGCAGCTATGCAAATTATTCGCGCTGAATGCCAGACATCAGGTTATTCTGTTCTAGCCCGAAGGCTCTGTGTTAAAGTTGTGGTCTGCTAACATGATTTCCAAGTCTAGATTACTATTCCTCCCTTTTCAGGGGAAAGTTTCTTTTTGGTCCAGGCCTGGACTCTATATATCTACGGGTCCGCGGGAGGCAAGGTGCTTTCCTACCGCAGGATAAGAACAAAAAACCTAAGGGGGCTACTTTTCGTCCCTTTCGTTCGGACACGTCCCAACGCCAGCAACCTGCCACGAAAACCGACCAGTCCAAGGGATCTTGGAAACTAGCTCAATCTTGGAACAAAGCCAAGCAGAGCAAGAAGCCTGCCGAGACAAAAATCAGCATGAAGGGTGGTCCCCGATCCGTCTATGGATCGTGTAGGGGCAGACTATCTCTTTTTGCAGAAGCCTGGATGAGAGACAAGTAGCCGCCCAGGGCTACAGGATAGGGTTCAGATTCCTCGTGTCAAACCTATCATTAAGATCGGAGAAAAGAGATGCCTTTCTAGAGTGCGTAAGGGATCTCTCCTCTCTTGGGGTAATCGTACCAGTACCTCTGGCAGAAAGAGGTCTGGGGTATTATTCAAACCTTTTCATGGTCCCAAAGGAGGACGGCACGTTTTGTCCGATTCTAGACCTAAAGTGCCTGAACAAGTTTCTGTCGGTCCCATCGTTCAAGATAGAGGACGATCAGGTCGATTCTGCCCCCTAGTTTAAGAGGGCAGACCTAAATTTATTATTATTCTTATGGCACCATTTATACCCTGATATTTATCCTACTGTTCCCTTGACAGAATGACTGGGGGATGAGGAAGTGGGGAGGTATTTAAACCTTTGGCTGGGGGTGTCCTTTAGCCTCCTCCTGGTGGCCAGGTTCTTAATTCCAAAAGTAATGAATGAAGCCATGGACTTTCCTCCCACAGATGGAAATGAAATTATCAGGTAAGCATAATTTGTTTTTTTTGGTCAGAACTTGTTTAAATCTTTTCTAGCTTGTACTAGGCTTGTCAGAATAGCTGTGTTTTTGGGACTGTCTGTGTGTTTAAGAGTTTGTATTTCTTTCAAGAAGGTTTCATATCTGTCTCAACGTTGTTTTGAAAGGTTGGCCTTATGTTTTAGGAATTCTCCTCTAATACACATTTGTGTGCTTCCCAGATGTTGCTGTATGTCGTGTCCTATGCAGTCATTAAATGAAAATATCTCAGGGGTGACAATTGGGTCATAGGTTTGTTTGGCATCCTAATTTCCATTTGAATGTCATCTAATTTCCATTAGAATGGGGTCATAGGTTTGTCTGGTCAATTAATGAGGCTTGAAACTAGGGCGTAGATCTGACCAAGTGATTGGACGTATTCATTATTTTTTTTTACTAATTCCAAAACACACCACATCTGTCATTATGTAGTCGATACGAGAATATGTATTGTGTGGGTGTGAATAGAATGTATAATCAGATGAAGTGGGGTGGAGAGTACGCCAGGTGTCATGCAGGACTAAGACATTAAAGAATCAATAAATTGCGCTCCTATTTTGGGGATAGAAGAGGTACCTCCGTTGGTATCTAATGCTGGGTTAAGTGGTACATTGACGTCCCCTCTAACTAGTAGTATTCCCTTCAGGCAGTCTAATATTTTATTTGACAGTTGGCTCATAAAAGTTTTTGTGTTTTGTTGGGAAAATATACGTTTACTATAGTTTACCCTAGTCGTCCATCAATAGTCTTATTAATATGAGGGGTCTTCCGTCAGTGTCACGTTCTAGTTGTAGAATCTGAAAAGGGATGTCATGTCTGAGGAGTATGTATACTATGTTCTTTTTGGTAGGTCCTGATGAGAAATAGGCTGTTGGGTATTAACTATGTAGCCATTTAGGCTCTTTGCCTTTTTTAAAATGTGTCCCTTGTAGGAGTAAAATTGCTCCTTTTTGTTTGTGTAGATCTAATAGAATGTTTCTTTTTTGAGGTGTGTTGAAACCTTTAATATTTATTGTTGTGAGGTTGATGGAGTGCATATTATCAAGTTGAGGCATGATGATCAGTATATGGGGGATAAAATATGAGAAGAAAGAAATCCTAAAGATTGGGTAAATCATGAGTATATTAGGATGTGAGATGTTCAGATAATATAGGTATATAAAGGGAAGGGGGGTGGGGTTGGGCAAAGGAGTTGGTGTATCACTAGGTGTTCCTGTATTTGTATTGGATTACTGGTGTCAAGAAAAGAGGAACAATTCAAGATACAATTCAATAAAGTTACAACAAATCATTACTACCTAAGAAGAGGTAATAAACTAACAATGTTGAAAAAACAACAATTTCAAATCAATAACAACAACAAAGATTCGTGGGAAGAGAGAAGACCCTATGTAGCCCTATCTAGAATGTAATTGTAAAGTGATCAATATGAAGCGGTCCCCTGGGCATTATAGTTAACAGGATTATAATATCGTTGGGGGTGAGGGGATATCCCAGAGGGAGGCTGGGGGATTGTTATGGGTTGGCTAAGATATATATATATATATATATATATAGTAATATATATATATATATTAAGGAGCAGGTGAGGCATTGTAAAACCATTAAGTTCTTCGCTTTGTCAATGAGGGTCATAATTGGTTTATGGCTCCTGATATATGTTGCCACAATATTTGTTTTACAGTTATACATACTATGTACATATATAATTTAGTACTAATAGCTACTCTATTATCCTAGGGGGCAACAGTGAACAATGAACAATTAAAGAGTCTTTAATAACTGTACCTATTGTGATAGTTTGAGCCTGTCTCTCCATTTTTTTGTGTGCTTTTGCAGGGCATGCCAGTAGTGAGGGAGAGCAATGGAGGGTGGTTGATCAGGGTTACAGTAATTCCCTTGCAAGGTATTGATGAAGCTAGTTGTTATCTAAAGGACATGTCAAGATAATTGTATTATCGGTGGCTTCTGGCCTAGCTATATTGTGACAAGGCCATATGGTAATTGTGAATGAGTTCCTTATATAGGTGTTTTAAGTTATGGATTATCAGATTATGTAGCTGCTTGCCAAGTTGTAGTATTTAGGTGATTTTATATGTGTCCGCTTGGCAATGGTACAGGGTGTGGTGATTCTTTAGCTTCTAGGCCCTTGTCAGTATTTGCTACTGTAGTAATGTCTTCTTACCTTGTGGTCTCTCCCTTTTCCTCTTTCCCTGGCTTGAGAAGACTGTGATTTATGGGCCGCTTTTACAGCATCAGTCCAGCTGCTTTCTGGTGGTGTGGTAATGCCGTGATGTCAGAACAGGCCTCCATATAATGTTAATGCGATATGACCTATTTCTTTCCTAAGATATGGTGAGTCCACGAATTCATCAATTACTAGCAGGAATATCTCTCCCGTCCAGCAGGAGGCGGCGGCAAAGAGCACCACAGCCAAGCTGTTAAATACCACTCCCCTTCCCATAATCCCCAGTCATTCTCTTTGCCTCTGTCAATGGAGGCGGTGAAGTTTGGTGTCTGAAGAAATGAAATCCTTTATGGGGATAGTTTTCCCTGCAAGCAAGGATTGGGTATAGCTGTAGTCCATGTCCATCTCTGCCGCAGAGTAGTGGTGGGTTTTTAAGCAGTTAGGAAGTTGTAAGGTGGTGCTTACTTTGGCCTAGATTTGGAGTTTGGCGTTAGCCGTGAAAACCAGCGTTAGAGGCTCCTAACGCTGGTTTTAGGCTACCTCCGGTATTTGGAGTCACTCAAAAAAGGGTCTAACGCTCACTTTTCAGCCGCGACCTTTTCTATACCGCAGATCCCCTTACGTCAATTGCGTATCCTATCTTTTCAATGGGATCTTTCTAACTCCGGTATTTAGAGTCGTGTCTGAAGTGAGCGTTAGACATCTAACGACAAAACTCCAGCCGCAGGAAAAAAGTCAGTAGTTTAGAGCTTTCTGGGCTAACGCCGGTTTATAAAGCTCTTAACTACTGTACTCTAAAGTACACTAACACCCATAAACTACCTATGAACCCCTAAACCGAGGTCCCCCCACATCGCCGACACTCAATTAAATTTTTTTAACCCCTAATCTGCCGACCGCCACCTACGTTATACTTATGTACCCCTAATCTGCTGCCCCTATCACCGCCTACCCCTATATTATATTTATTAACCCCTAACCTGCCCCCCACAACGTCGCAGCCAGCTACCTACAATAATTAACCCCTAATCTGCCGACCGCAAAGCGCCGCCACCTACGTTATACTTATGTACCCCTAATCTGCTGCCCCTAACACCCGCCGACCCCTATATTATATTTATTAACCCCCTAACCTGCCCCCCACAACGTCGCCTCCACCTGCCTACACTTATTAACCCCTAATCTGCCGAGCGGACCGCTATTATTATAAAGTTATTAACCCCTAATCCGCCTCACTAACCCTATCATAAATAGTATTAACCCCTAATCTGCCCTCCCTAACATCGCCGACACCTAACTTCAAACATTAACCCCTAATCTGCCGACTGGAAGCTCACCGCTATTCTAATAAATGTATTAACCCCTAAAGCTAAGTCTAAACACTAACACCCCCCTAAGTTAAATATAATTTAAATCTAACAAAATTAATTAACTCTTATTAAATAAATTATTCCTATTTAAAGCTAAATACTTACCTGTAAAATAAATCCTAATATAGCTACAATATAAATTATAATTATATTATAGCTATTTTAGGATTAATATTTATTTTACAGGTAACTTTGTATTTATTTTAACCAGGTACAATAGCTATTAAATAGTTAAGAACTATTTAATAGCTAAAATAGTTAAAATAATTACAAAATTACCTGTAAAATAAATCCTAACCTAAGTTACAATTAAACCTAACACTACACTATCAATAAATTAATTAAATACAATTCCTACAAATAAATACAATTAAATAAACTAGCTAAAGTACAAAAATAAAAAAGAACTAAGTTACAAAAAATAAAAAAATATTTACAAACATAAGAAAAATATTACAACAATTTTAAACTAATTACACCTACTCTAAGCCCCCTAATAAAATAACAAAGCCCCCCAAAATAAAAAAATGCCCTACCCTATTCTAAATTACTAAAGTTCAAAGCTCTTTTACCTTACCAGCCCTGAACAGGGCCCTTTGCGGGGCATGCCCCAAGAAATTCAGCTCTTTTGCCTGTAAAAAAAAACATACAATACCCCCCCCAACATTACAACCCACCACCCACATACCCCTAATCTAACCCAAACCCCCCTTAAATAAACCTAACACTAAGCCCCTGAAGATCATCCTACCTTGTCTTCACCTCACCGGGTATCACACCGATCCGTCCAGAAGAGCTCCTCCGATGTCCTGATCCAAGCCCAAGCGGGGGGCTGAAGAGGTCCATGATCCGGCTGAAGTCTTCATCCAAGCAGGGCAGAAGAGGTCTTCCATCTGATTGAAGTCTTCATCCAAGCGGCATCCATCCGGAGCGAAGCGGCAGCATCCTGAAGAACCTCCGACGCGGAACATCCATCCTGGCCAACGACGAATGACGGTTCCTTTAAATGACGTCATCCAAGATGGCGTCCCTCGAATTCCGATTGGCTGATAGGATTCTATCAGCCAATCGGAATTAAGGTAGGAATATTCTGATTGGCTGATGGAGTCAGCCAATCAGAATCAAGTTCAATCCGATTGGCTGATCCGATCAGCCAATCAGATTGAGCTCGCATTCTATTGGCTGATCGGAACAGCCAATAGAATGCGAGCTCAATCTGATTGGCTGATTGGATCAGCCAATCGGATTGAACTTGATTCTGATTGGCTGATTCCATCAGCCAATCAGAATATTCCTACCTTAATTCCAATTGGCTGATAGAATCCTATCAGCCAATCGGAATTCGAGGGACGCCATCTTGGATGACGTCCCTTAAAGGAACCGTCATTCGGCTAGTAGGCGTCGGGAGAAGAGGATGTTCTGCGTCGGATGGAAGATGATGGCTCCCGAAGAAAGAAGATTGAAGATGCCGTTGATAGAAGACTTCATCCGGATCATGGACCTCTTCAGCTCCCGCTTGGATGAAGACTTCATCCGGATCATGGACCTCTTCAGCTCCCGCTTGGATGAAGACTTCATCCGGATCATGGACCTCTTCAGCTCCCGCTTGGATGAAGACTTCAGCCGGATCATGGACCTCTTCAGCCCCCCACTTGGGCTTGGATCAGGACATCGGAGGAGCTCTTCAGGACGGATCGGTGAACCTGGTATGGTGAAGATAAGGTAGGAAGATCTTCAGGGGCTTAGTGTTAGGTTTATTTAAGGGGGGTTTGAGTTAGATTAGGGGTATGTGGGTGGTGGGGTGTAATGTGGGGGGGGGGTATTGTATGTGTTTTTTTTACAGGCAAAAGAGCTGAATTCTTTGGGGCATGCCCCGCAAAGGGCCCTGTTCAGGGCTGGTAAGGTAAAAGAGCTTTGAACTTTAGTAATTTAGAATAGGGTAGGGCATTTTTTTTATTTTGGGGGGCTTTTGTTATTTTATTAGGGGGCTTAGAGTAGGTGTAATTAGTTTAAAATTGTTGTAATATTTTTCTTATGTTTGTAAATATTTTTTTTATTTTTTGTAACTTAGTTCTTTTTTATTTTTTGTACTTTAGCTAGTTTATTTAATTGTATTTATTTGTAGGAATTGTATTTAATTAATTTATTGATAGTGTAGTGTTAGGTTAATTGTAGGTAATTGTAGGTAGTTTAGTTAATTAATTTATTAATAGTGTAGTGTTAGGTTTAATTGTAACTTAGGTTAGGATTTATTTTACAGGTAATTTTGTAATTATTTTAAACTATTTTAGCTATTAAATAGTTCTTAACTATTTAATAGCTATTGTACCTGGTTAAAATAATTACAAAGTTACCTGTAAAATAAATATAAATCCTAAAATAGCTATAATATAATTATAATTTATATTGTAGCTATATTAGGATTTATTTTACAGGTAAGTATTTAGCTTTAAATAGGAATAATTTATTTAATAAGAGTTAATTAATTTCGTTAGATTTAAATTATATTTAACTTAGGGGGGGTGTTAGTGTTAGGGTTAGACTTAGCTTTAGGGGTTAATACATTTATTAGAATAGCGGTGAGCTCCAGTCGGCAGATTAGGGGTTAATGTTTGAAGTTAGGTGTCGGCGATGTTAGGGAGGGCAGATTAGGGGTTAATACTATTTATTATAGGGTTAGTGAGGCGGGTTAGGGGTTAATAACTTTATTATAGTAGCGCTCAGGTCCGGTCGGCAGATTAGGGGTTAATAAGTGTAGGCAGGTGGGGGCGACGTTGTGGGCAGCAGATTAGGGGTTAATAAATATAATATAGGGGTCAGCGGTGTTAGGGGCAGCAGATTAGGGGTACATAAGGATAATGTAAGTAGCGGCGGTTTACGGAGCGGCAGATTAGGGGTTAAAAATAAAATGCAGGTGTCAGCGATAGCGGGGGCGGCAGATTAGGGGTTAATAAGTGTAAGGTTAGGGGTGTTTA
This sequence comes from Bombina bombina, assembly GCF_027579735.1. NCBI lineage: Eukaryota > Metazoa > Chordata > Amphibia > Anura > Bombinatoridae > Bombina > Bombina bombina. The sequence goes on from NC_069501.1 coordinate 635,446,422, forward strand.
GACTCGGGGTACATGTTAGTGTTAGGTGCAGACTTAGGTGTTTCGCATAGCAAACAATGGGGCTGCGGCTGAACGCAGCTTTTTTGCAGGTGTTAGGTTTTTTTTCAGCTCAAACAGCCCCATTGTTTTCTATGGGGGGGAATCGTGCACGAGCACGTTTTTGAGGCTGGCCGCTTGCGTAAGCAACTCTGGTATCGAGAGTTGAAGCTGCGTTAAAAATGCTCTACGCTCCTTTTTTGGAGCCTAACGCAGCCTTTATGTGGACTCTCAATACCAGAGTTATTTTTATGGTGCGGCCAGAAAAAAGCCGGCGTTAGATTTTCGGATCGTTACCGACAAAACTCCAAATCTAGCCGTTTGTTTCCTAACATATTGTTGTCCTAAGTATAGAAAGCCAGAGTTGGTTACTCTGTTCCTTCTTTTTTCCAGAGGTCTCTGTTAGGAGATTGTGTCCTTTCACGCTTTGTGAGCTGTCTTCCTGCCGGACAGCTAGACTGCAGGTAAATGCTATTTTGTCTTCTAGGTATAGGAGACTTTGCACTTTTAAAAGATTCATTATTTATATTCTGCAGTTTCTCTTTCTGTGGTTTAGTAATCCTTTAAATAGGATTCGATCGGCAATATGCAGGCACTATGTGATTTGGGATTTGCACGTTAGGACCGGGTGTTGCTAAATTGTTAATTTTTCATTTTTGGCAAATGTTTGTTTTGTTTGTGTTGTAATGGCTGTTCCTATGTCTGTTTCAAAATGTTGCGCCTTTTTTCTTGTATGCGCTTTTCCGGATGTGCTGGCCATGTGATCCTTGTGTTTCAGTTATATGGAGCGGATCGGCGTCTGTGTTGTTGCTGCAGTCTGTCTCAATCTAGCTGTCTGTCATTTTCTGTGTCCTCTTCAAGTCTCATGGAATTGTGGTAGGCACCTCAGTATTGTTGAGGTGTAGAGGTTGTCAAACTTTAGGGGGGGTTTTATAACTTTTTTTTGTTTTATAAATTTTTCTTAAAATGAAATTTATTTCCTGGGGCTGATTTTTCTTAGCTATGGACATGGATAATGATGATATTATTTTTAATAAATGTTTATTATGTTTAGAGCCGGAAATTGTTTCTCCTTTACAATTTCGTACTACTAGTTTAGCTAGAACGCTTATGAGTCTGTTTCTCAGGATGATGCTTTTCAGGCAATGCCGCAGCCTTCTCCTCAAACATCCCAAGCCTCTATGGCGTCACATGTAGTGCCCTGCGGTTCCTCTCAACCTCCTGGTGGGTTATATTTCCCTGCAGATTTCGTTGCACAGATATCTTCTGCGGTATCTGCAGCTTTATCTGCCTTTCCTGTTTTAGGAAAACGCAAGAGGAAAACTAAACACTTAATAGATTGTAAAGTTCCTGTTTCAGCAGCTTCTATACAGGCTGATCTTCCTCATAATTCTACGGAGGATGTTACCTCAGTTCTGCATGAGGGTGAAATCTCTGATTCGGACAGTGTTAATCTTTTCTCTGAGGTGGAAGAAGTAAGGTTTAGGTTTAAGCTTGAGCACCTTCATGTTTTATTAAGAGGTTTTGGCTACTTTGGATGATTCTGACTCTCCTGTTGTAGTTAACCCTAAGAAATCTAGTAAGCTTAATAGATTTTATCCTGTTCCAGATCGTGTGACGGACCTTATTGCACAGGAATGGGAAAGTCCAGGGATTCCGTTCTCCCTGTCTTCAGTTTTTAAGAAGATGTTTCCTATTGCTGAATCCATTAAGGATTCTTTGCGCTCGGTGCCTAAAGTAGAAGGGGCTATTTCTTCTCTGGATAAGAACTATCAAAGGATAGTTGCTCTTTCCTTCTTAATATGAGGAGAGTCCATGGCTTCATTCCTTGTGGGAAATACAGAACCTGGCCACCAGGAGGAGGCAAAGACACCCCAGCCAAAAGCTTAAATAACTTCCCAACTTCCCTCATATCCCAGTCATTATTTGCCTTTCGTCACAGGAGGATGGCAGAGAAGCGTCAGAAGATCCGGAGTAGTTCCTTATGAAGGATACCTACCCTTTGAAATGGGACTGGAGTTTTAAGTAGTCTTGTCAGCCTCTCAGTGAGAGCATTGGCGAATGTTAGTCTGTAGATGCAGGGAGAGTCTTTTTGTGAACCCATCCAGACTCGTATTCGCAGCTCCTAAGCAATCGGTGTTTTCGAGTTTCACTGCCTGCTTCCATCACTCAAGTCCATGTCAGGAGCGATGCTACAAAACTGTCAAACTTGAGAGGCTGTGTTTCTGTTCCACGGCATAGATTCCTGTAAGATTGTTTCATTTATTTATACACACATGATAACACAAGAAGACAGGGTCAAAGTGTGACTCCTTTTATTTGTATGGAATCAAGGGTTAATATCTCCTGAGGGGGGATTATTGAACAGTGGGGATTGATCTCATATATTTTTATTTGATTATACTGAATCATATGTAAGATGTTTTCTGAGGCTCATAGGCTGAGGTTGAAACATACAGGTTACTTCAGAGGCGCAGCTTTGTAAACTTGGCGCGCTTTTCCTTAGCAGAGGTGGTCCTAGGTTGCGCACTATGTGACCGGGTGTGGTCGTATCTCCACTTCCTGCTCTGAACGTGCTGGTTATCGGAGAGAAGCGCTTTTCTCTGTGTGCCTGGGTCATAGGAGGTGGTGAATGCCCCAACCATTGGGGGTATAAAGGTGCCGTTTTTTATATTTATATAGCGTTAGCTACTGTTATATTAGGACTTAGCCGATAGCTATGGAGGACTCTGAGGTTTTAGAGGGTACTCCCTCTATGCCTAAGACTAATGCCAGTTTATATTGTGATGAGGCTGAGGTATTCCCGCCCTCTCAATTATGTTCCAAATGCCTAGAAAAAGTGATTATCAAAAAAGGTTAACATATTTGATACCACTGAGCCTTCCACCTCTGAGGGGTCCCCCGTCCCGTGAGGTGCGCACCCTACTTTCATCTCCTAATACATATGCAGTTTCCCATAGCACGCCTGATCCTCCATCTGGAGGAGGCCTTTTACCTCCAGACTTTACTGCGCAGTTACAAACGGCGGTGTCTGCGGCCATAAGTACTTTACCTCGCCCTGCTAAGCGCAAGGTAAGGTCGAATATTGCTATCCTTCCCAGGGGTCATCATCCAGTTTATTGGCTATAACTGATAGATGATTGTCTGATGATGAAGTTCTTTCTGATACTTCAGAGTGTGAACTTTCTGGGTCGGAATCGGCTGCCTCTAAGACTCCAGTTGTGGAGGAACCAGATTTTAGGTTTAGGATGGAGCACTTGCATTTTCTTTTAAAGGAAGTTTTGGCTACCTTAGAGGTTCCAGAGGCCAAACTGCCTGACGAACCTTTAATTCCTAAACTGGATAGAGTTTACGAAGACAGGGTTGTTCCTCAGACTTTCTGATTTCTTATTAAGAACGAATGGGAGAGGATTGGATCTTCCTTCACCCCTTTGTATGCTTTTAAGAAATTGTTCCCGGTTCCTGACTCTCAATTGGAGTTGTGGGGTTCCATCCCTAAGGTGAACAGCGCTGTTCCCCTCCATGGATCAGGTAGGGGGCAGACTTTCGCTCTTCTCAGAAGCTTGGTTCAGGGATGTGCAGGATCCTTGGGTCCTGGAGGTCATTGCTCAGGGTTACAAAATTGGGTTCAAGTCTCTTCTGCCCAAGGGCAGATTCCTCCTCTCAAATCTGTCATCAAAACCAGAGAAGAGGGAGGCCTTTCTGGGGTGCGTCCGGGATTTGTCCTCCTTAGGAGTTATTGGCCCGGTTCCCATAGAGGAACAAAGCTTGGGATACTACTCAAACCTTTTCGTGGTCCCAAAAAGGAGGGAACTTTCCGTATGATTCTGGACCTAAAGTGCTTAAACAAGTTTCTGAGCATCCCCTCGTTCAAGATGATGAGGTCTATCCTTCCCTTAGTCCAGAAGGGACAGTTCATGACCACTATAGATCTGAAGGATGCTTACCTTCATGTCCCAATCCACAGGGAACACTTTCAGTTCCTAAGGTTTGCCTTCCTGGACCAGCACTTCCAGTTTTTGCTCTTCCATTTGACCTAGCTACTGCCCCACAGATTTTCACGAAGGTTCTGGGGGCTCTCTTTGCCGTGGTCAGAACCCAGGGCATTTCAGTGGCACCTTACTTGGATGATATTCTGGTACAAGCACCATCCTTTCGTCTAGCGAAAGAACATTCTGAATCTCTTCTCTCTCTTCTTCGATCCCACGGATGGAAGATAAACTTAGAAAAGAGTTCTCTTATTCCAAGCACCAGGGTAGAATTCCTGGGCACTATAATAGACTCACTAGTCATGAGAATATTTCTTTCAGACCAGAGACGCTGCAAGCTGGCTTCGGCATGTCTTGCCCTCCAGACCTTCTCAAGGCCCTCTGTGGCGCAGTGTATGGAGGTGATTGGTCTCATGGTGTCCATCGTGGACATAATTCCCTTTGCCAGGTTCTACCTCAGACCATAAAAACTGTGCATGCTGAGACAATGGAACGGCAATCATTCGGATCAGTCTCAACAGATTTCTCTGGACAGCCGGTCGAGAGAATCGCTCTCTTGGTGGCTCTCTCCAGATCACCTGTACCGAGGGACATCCTTTTTAAGACAATCCTGATAGATTGTCCCGTCTTAATACCAAGCTACCCAGGTATGGGTCAAGATCCAGGGATCCTCAGGCAGAGCTAATAGATGCATTAGTGGTGCCTTGGAGGTTCAGTCTTAATATACCTTTTTCCGCCATTACCTCTCCCACTTCGAGTAATGGCCCGCATCAAGAAGGAGCGGGCATCAGTGATACTGATTACTCCATCGTGGCCGCGAAGGATGTGGTTTGAGTATCTAGTGGAGATGTCGTCATCTCCTCCATGGAAGTTACCTTGTCGCAGGGATCTGCTGGAACAAGGTCCCTTTGTTTATCAAAATCTAGAATCTCTGAGGCTGACTGCGTAAATATTTGACGCTTAGTCCGAGCCAAAAGATGTTTCTCTGAGAAAGTTATTGATACTCTCATTCAAGCTCGTCGCATCTATCATAAGGTGTGGAGAACTTACTTATTCTGGTGTGCAGAGCATGGATTCCCCTGGCATAAGGTCAGGGTTTCCAGGATTCTTTCCTTTCTCCAGGATGGTCTGGAAAAGGGCCTTTCTGCTAGCTCCCTTAAGGGACAGATTTGTGGCCCTATCTGTTTTACTGCACAAGAGGCTTGCTTAGCTTCCAGATGTTCAGTCTTTTGTTCAGGCTCTGGCTAGAATCAGGCCTGTGTTTAGATCTAGCGCTCCTCCTTGGAGTTTAAATCTTGTTCTTAAAGTTTCGCAGAAGGCTCTGTTTGAGCCTCTGCATGTAGTTGACATTAAATTACTGTCTTGGAAGGTTCTTTTTCTACTGGCCATTGCTTCGGCGTGCAGAGTCTCTGAAATCGCTGCCTTGCAATGTAAGCCTCCTTACCTAGTATTTCATGCTGATAAGGCTGTTCTTCATACTGGGTTAGGTTTTCTCCCTAAAGTCGTTTCAGATCGCAACATCAATCAGGAAATTGTGGTTCCTGCCTTGTGTCCTAATCCTTCTGCTTCAAAGGAACGGTTGCTTCATAATTTGGATGTGGTTTGGGCCTTGAAGTTCTATCTTCAGGCTACGAAGGAGTTTAGACAGACTTCTTTGTTTTTTGTCAATTCTGGGAAGCGTAGGGGGCAGAAGGCCTCATCCACTTCCTTATCTTTTTGGTTGAGGAGCATTATTCGCTCATCTTATGAAACAGCGGATCATACGCCTCCTCAGAGGATTAAGGCTCATTCAACTAGAGCAGTGGCTTCCTCTTGGGCCTTCAAGAATAAGGCCTCTATGGAAAAGATTTGTAGGGCTGCTACTTGGTCCTCCTTGTATACCTTTTCTAAATTTTACAAATTTTACCTTTTTGCTTCGGCTGAAGCAGCTTTTGCGAGAAGGGTTTTGCAGGCTGTGGTGCACTCAGAATAGGGTCCCCATTATTTTTACCCTCTCGTTCATTCAGTGTCCTCTGGAGCTTGGGTATATGTTTCCCACAAGTAAGGAATAAAGCCGTGGACTCTCCTCATATTAAGAAGGAAAACATAAATTATGCTTACCAGATAATTTCCTTTCCTTCTGTATGAGGAGGGTCCACGGCCCCCACACGTTTTCTCCGATATGAGGATCATTTATACCCTGATATTTCTCCTACTTTTCCTTGTTCCCTTGGCAGAATGACTGGGATATGAGGGAAGTTGGGGGGGTATTTAAGCCTTTGGCTGGGGTGTCTTTTGCCTCCTCCTGGTGGCCAGATTCTGTGTTTCCAACAAGTAAGGAATGAAGTCGTGGACTTTGCTCATACAGAAGGAAAGGAAATGATCTGGTAAGCATAATTTATGTTTTTAAGGATCCGATGGATAAGAAGCTGGAGGTATATTTAAAGAAGATGTGCATCAGGGTCTTCAATGGCAACCTGCAGTTTGTATTGCCACAGTGACAAGTGCAGCATCTTATTAGTGCGATGCTTTATCTGAATCTATTTTAGAGGAAACTTCATTGGAGGAAATTGAGGTTAGGATTAAGGCTCTTAAGCTAGCCAATTCTTTTATTTCTGATGCTAATATGCAAGTTATTAAATTGGGGGCCAAGCTGTCTGGTTTCTCTGTCTTGGCTCTCATGGCTTTGTGGCTTAAGTATTGGTCAGCTGATGTTTCCTCCAAGTCTAAGCTTTTGGCACTTCCTTACAAGGGTAAGACTTTGTTTGGGCCTGGACTGGCAGAAATAATATCTGATGTTACAGGTGGAAAAGGTTCTTTTCTACCACAAGGCAAGAAGATTAGATTTAAGGGACGTCAAAGTAATTTTCATTCCTTTTGTAATTTCAAGGGTCAAAAGCCTTCCTCTGCAGCTTTCAAACAAGAACAACCCAAGTCCTCTTGGAGACCCAGTCAGTCCAGGAACAAGGGGAAACAATCTAAGAAACCCTCAGCTGAGTCTAAGTCAGTATGATGGGTCGGTCCAAAGTCGGATCAAATGGGGGGCAGACTTTCCCTGTTTTATCAGGAGTGGTTACGAGATGTCCCAGATCCTTAGGCTGTGGGCATTGTTTCTCAGGGTTACAAGATATAATTCAATTTTCTCCCTCCTAGGGGCAGGTTTCACCCCTCAAGGTTGTCTGTAAATCAGGTAAAAAGAAAGGCATTCTTGAACTGCGTTCAGGATCTTTACTCTCTGTGTGTGATTGTTCCGGTTCCAGTAAAGGAACAGGGTCTAGGATTCTATTCAAATCTGTTTGTAGTTCCCAGAGGGAAATTTTCGTCCCATTTTAGACCTAAAGTGTCAACAGGTTTCTCATGGTGCCGTCCTTCAAAATGGAGACAATTCGGTCCATTCTTCCTTTGGTCTAGGAAGATCAGTTCATGTCGAGCATAGTCCTGAAGGGTGCTTAACTTTCATGTTCCTATTCACAGGGATCATCGCAAATTTCTGAGATTGACTTTTTTAGACAAACACTTTCAGTTTGTGGCTCTTCCATTGCTCCCAGAATTTTTTCAAAAATTCTGGGTGCTCTCTCTTGGCAGTGATCAGGTCTCTGGGAATTGCAGTGGCATCTTACTTAGACAACATTCTGGTTCAGGCACCATCTTTTCAACTAGCAAGCTCCCATACAGAGATCTTATAATCTTTTCTATGTTCCCACGGATGGAAAGAGTTCCCTTGTTCCAGCTAAAAGGGTGGTGTTCTTAGGGACTATAATAGATTCCCTATCTATGAAGATTTTTCTGACTGAGGTCAGGAAATCCAAAATTCTCTCTGCTTGCCTTTCTCTTCAGTCTACTGTTTTTAGCCACCTGTAGCCCAATGTATGGAAGTAATTGGTTTGATGGTCGCTTCCATCATTCCCGTTGCTCAATTCCATTTGAGAGCTCTGCAATTATGCATGCTCAAGCAATGGAATGGAAACCATTTGGATAGATGTGTTAACAAGAGACTCTCTTCCGTGGTGGTTTTCTCAGGAACATCTGTCTCAGGGCACATGCTTCCGGAGACCACCTTGGGTGATTGTGACCACGGATGCCAGCCTGTTAGGTTGGGGAGCAGTCTGGGACTTGTTAAAGGTGCAGGGATTATGGACTCGGGAGGAGTCTGCTCTCCCCATAAACATCTTGGAGTTGAGAGCGATTTACAATTCTCTGATAACTTGGCCTCAGTTGGCTTTAGCCCTATTTATCAGATTTCAGTCAGACAATATCACCTCTGTGGCTTACATTAACCACCAGGAAGGAACTCATAGTTCCTTAGCCATGAGGGAGGTGGCTCGGATTATTCAGTGGCCGGAAGTTCGCGATTGTTGTCTATCTGCAATCCACATTTCAGGAGTGGACAATTAGGATGCAGATTTTCTGAGCAGACAGACTTTTCATCCCGGGGAGTGGGCTCTCCATCAGGAGGTGTTCTCCAGGGTAACCCTCAAATGGGGATGCCGGAGTTGGATCTGATGGCGTCTCGGCAGAACGCTAAGCTTCCAAGATATGGTTCAAGGTCAAGAGATCCGCAGGCAGCTCTGATAGATGCTCTGGCTGTGCCTTGGAGGTTCGGTCTAGTTTATCTATTTCCTCGGTTCGCTCTTCTTCCATGAGTCATTGCTTGTATCAAACAGAAGAGAGTGTCTATAATTCTAATAGCTCCTGCATGGCCTCGCAGATTCTGGTATGCAGACCTAGTGAACATGTCATCTCTGCCTCTTGGAGGAAGGACTTTTTTCAGGGTCCTTTCTTCCATCCAAATCTCGTTTCTCTGAAACTGACTGCTTGGAGATTGAACGTTTAGTTTTGTCTAAGCGTGGTTTTTCTGAATCGGTCATTGAGACCATGATTTAAGCTTGCAAGCCTGTTACTCAGAAGATTTACCATAAGGTATGGCATAAATACCTTTTATTGGTGTGAGTCTAAGGGCTACTCTTGGAGTAGGGTTAGGATTCCTAGAATGTTGTCTTTTCTCCAGAAAGGTCTGGAGAAGGGGTTGTCAGTACTCTGAAATGTCAGATTTCTGCTTTATCTATTCTATTGCATAAGCATTTGGCGGTCGTACCAGATGTTCAATCTTTTTGTTAGGCCTTGGTCAGAATCAAGCCTGTGTTTAAGTCGGTTACTCCTCCTTGGAATCTTAACCTTGTTCTTGAGGTTTTGCAGCAGGCTCCGTTTAAGCCAATGCATTCCATAGATATTAAATTGTTATCTTGGAAGCTTTTGTTTCTTGTTGCATCTCTTCTGCGAGGAGAGTTTCGGAACTCTCGGCTTTGCAGTATGATTCTCCTTACCTTATCTTTTATGCGGATAAGGTGGTCCTACATACTAGGTTGGGTCTTCTTCCTAAAGTAGTTTCAGTTGGGAATATTAATCAGGAAATTGTTGTTCCTTCTCTCTGTCCCAATCCTTCTCATAAGGAGCGTCTGTTGCACAACTTGGATGTAGTGCATGCTTTAAAATTCTATTTACAGGCGACTAAGGGTTTTCGCCAGTCTTCTTGTTTGTTTCTCAGGAAAGCGTAAGGGTCAGAAGGCTACTGCTACTTCTCTTTCCTTTTGGTTGAGAAGTATGATTCATCTTGCTTATGAGACTGCTGGATAGCAGCCTCCTGAGAGAGTTACAGCTCATTCCACTAGGGCTGTCTCGTCTTCTTGGGCTTTCAAAAATGAAACTTCAAGATTTTCAAAGCTGCAACTTGGTCCTCTCTGCACACTTTTTCTAAATTTTCTAAATTTGATACTTTTGCCTCAGCTGAGGCTTCTTTTGAGAGGAAGGTTCTTCAAGCGGTGGTGCCTTCTGTTTAGGTCCATCTGTCTTTTTACCTCCCTAGTCACCCATGTCCTCTAGCTTGGGTATTGGTTCCCACTAGTAATTGATGACGTTGTGGATTCACCATATCTTAGGAAAGAAAACATCATTTTTGCTTACCTGAAACATTTATTTATTTCCGGTCCATGACCCCACCCTTATATTTAAGACAGTTATTTTTAACTAAACCTCGGGTACCTCTACACCATTGTAGTATTCCTTTTTCCATTTCCCTTCGGTCAAATGACTGGGGATTATGGGAAGGGGAGTGGTATTTAACAGCTTTGCTGTGGTGCTCTTTGCCGCCTCCTGCTGGACAGGAGAGATTCCCACTAGTAATTGATGACGTTGTGGACTCACCATATCCGGAAATAAATTTATCAGGTAAGCATAAATTAAGTGCGGGCTGTCTTGTCTGCTTTCAAGCGACTTATCTCCTTCTGTCGTGAAGTGCAGTTTCCTTTCAGAGCTTGAGGATCTGGTGGCTTTAGCTCTTCTCGGCCACAACAGTTCAATTGGCGGCTGGTGATATGCGGCTACTGCACTGGTAGTTTACCTTAGGATGTCAATTTGGTAGTGACACACCTCCGCTCTGTCCCTGTTTGCGCCCAGTTGACGCTCTGTAGGGAGGATTGGAAGCTTAAGCAGCTATTGGGTACTAGGTATATTTTCCCATAACTTTTGGGCAGTTTAGTTGTGTTGGGAACCGCTTGAGCTGTAACGACGATTAAGGCTGCAGCGCCGTTTCAGTGTGTGGCCATAATCCTGGGCTGCCAGGCTCCGCCCCATAATAATACACCTTTTACCTTTGTGATTACCTTCTTTCTAAGCATCTGCAAACTGCCCCCTTATTTCAGTTCTTTTGACAGACTTGCATTATTTTTAATCGGTGCTTACTCCTAGGTAACTTCACGTGTGTGAGCTCAATATTATCTATATGACACACATGAACTAACAACCTCTAGTGGTGAAAAACTGTAAAAATGCATTCACATAAGAGACGGCCTTCAAGGTTAAGAAATTAGCATATGAGCCTACCTAGGTTTAGCTTTCAACTAAGAATGCCAAGAGAACAAAGCAAAATTGGTGATTAAAGTAAATTGGAAAGTTGTTTAAAATTATATGCCCTATTTGAATTATGAAAGTTTATTTTGAACTTTACTGTCCCTTTAAAAGCAAAACTGGAAGAGTAAGTTACCTGGGCTTGTCCCATTTGGCCAGATGTGGTATGTCCAAAAATAAAAAGGGCATCTTCACACACATGATACAAATATAAATTTACCAAATGTGTCTGTCACAGTATACAGTAGATCATTAGATGCGTTTTTTAATGTACTGTAGCTAAGTAAATTACCTAACCTTTTATATGTGGTATTTGATACCAAATTTATCTGAAATTCAATTTAATCAGTCTTTAAACCCAAAAGATGTACCCATAATATTTTTAATCCAAATGAATAGAAGTAATTTTCTCCAATCACCCTTTTTAAGTTGTAATCATTGTTTAGATTTATTAATAGTAACATACTGTCTTTTCTTTTACGCAGATTGGAGCAGTTTGTTGAGTCGCCGTAACCTTCAGTCTCTGAGCAAGAGACTGAAAGATATGTGCCGGATGTGTGGAATATCTGCTTCAGATTCTCCTAGCATACTAAGTGCTTGTTTGGTAGCAATGGAACCTCAGGGCTCGTTTAAGATCATGCCTGGTGAGTAACATTTAATCACTACATAATTTGCACTTCGTTTTTTTTTTTTTTTTTTGCTTTGAAATTGTGTTGCATTGTTTGCTTCGGTTTTTACCATGGTAGTAACTTATTACATATAGGTTATTTTCATGGAATTTTAAAATGAGTAAAACCTTATGTTCCTTGTTTAACGTAATTCCCTTTATTTTCAATATCAATCCAATAAGAGATTTCTTTCATGTAATTGGCAAGAGTCCATGAGCTAGTGACATATGAGATACACAATCCTACCAGGAGGGGCAAAGTTTCCCAAACCTCAAAATGCCTTCAAATACACCCCTCACCACACCCACAATTCAGTTTTACAAACTTTACCTCCTATGGAGGTGGTGAAGTAAGTTTGTGCTTGATTTTCTTCTGTAATATGCGCTTCTCAGCATTTTGAAGCCCATTTCCTCTCAGAGTACAGTGAATGTCAGAGGGATGTGAAGAGTATCAACGATTAATTCTATGGTTTTCCTCACGGGAAATCTTTTCAAAGGTTCTCTGTTATCGGTCGTAGAGATTCATCTCTTACCTCCCTTTTCAGATCGATATACTCTCATATTCCATTACCTCTACTGATAACCGTTTCAGTACTGGTTTGGCTATCTGCTATATGTGGATAGGTGTCTTTCAGTAAGTATGTTTTTATTACTTAAGACACCCTCAGCTATGGTTTGGCACTTTATGCATTAATATAAAGTTCTTAATATATGTATTGTACTTATATTTGCCATGAGTCAGGTTTATGTATTTCATTTTGCAGACTGTCAGTTTCATATTTTTTCTTACCTGGGGTTTAGTCTTTTTTCAAATTGACTGTTTTTTTTCTTTCAATTTCACGGGCAAAATTAGGCCCGCAAGGACGCAAAATGCCAAAGTTTATTGCGTCATTCTTGGCGCAAGAATTTTTTGGCGCGAAGGTACGTTCGATGACGTAAATTCGTAATTTTCCGGTGTCTTAGTTGATGCCGAGTTCCTTGCACAAGGTTGCATCGTTAATGACGTGAGTGTGTCATTTCCGGATGTTGTTAGTGCCCCAAAAAATTTCAGTTACGTTGTGCGTCATACTTGGCGCCAAATAATTTCATTATTTAAAACCCCATTCCTATATGCCTCTTGCCTTTTTTCTATGTCAGAGGGCTATGCTGTTTGCATTTTTTCCCATTCCTGAAACTGCCATATAAGGAATTGATCATTTTGCTTTATATGTTGTTTTTTCTCTTACATTTTGCAAGATGTCTCAATCTGATCCTGTCTCAGAATTCACTGTTGGAACCCTGCTGCCTGATAACAGTTCTACCAAAGCTAAGTGCAATTTGTTATAAACTTGTGAAGATTATATCTACAGCTGTGGTTTGTAATAGTTGTCATGATAAACTTTTACATGCAGATAATGTGTCCATCAGTAATAATACATTGCCTGTTGCTGTTCCTTCAACATTGTTAAAAGAAATGTTGATTACATTGGATATTGAGGAAACTAGTCCTCTTGATATTAAAACTAGTAAACGTTTAAATTCTGTTTATAAATCTCCTGTAGTTACTCCAGAGGTTTTTCCTGTTCCTGATGCTATTTCTGATATGATTTCTAAGGAATGGAATAGGCCTAGTGGTACTTTTATTCCTTCTTCAAGGTTTAAAATGTTTTATACTTTGACAGCAGTTACATTGGAGTTTTGGTAAAAGATCCCCAAAGTTGATGGGGCTATCTCTACTCTTGCTAAACGTACTACTATTCCTATGGAAGATAGTACTTCTTTTAAAGATCCTTTAAATAGGAAACTTGAATCTTTTCTAAGGAAAGTCTATTTGTATTCTGGTCTTCTCAGGCCTGCAATTTCTTTGGCTGATGCTGCAGCTGCATCAACTTTTTGGTTGGAAACTTTAGAGCAACAAGAATTGGATTCTGATTTGTCTAGCATTGTTCACTTGCTTCAACATGCTAATCATATTATTTGTGATGCCATTTTTTATATCAAAATTGATGTAAAATCTATGTCTTTAGCTATTTTAGCTAGAAGAGCTTTGTAGCTTAAATCTTGGAATGCTGACATGACTTCTAAGTTCAGATTGCTATCTCTTTCTTTCCAAGGTAATAAGTAATTTGGTTCTCAGTTGGATTCGATTATTTCAACTGTCACTGGAGGGAAGGGAGTTTTTTGCCTCACAATAAAAGACCTAAGGGTAAATCTAAGGCTTCTAACCGTTCCTTTCGACAAAATAAGGAACAGAAACCTAATCCTTCCCCCAAGGAATCTGGTTCCAATTGGAAACCTTCAAATTGGAATAAATCCAAGCCATTTAAGAAACCAAAGCCAGCTCCCAAGTCCGCATGAAGGTGTGGCCCTCATTCCAGCTCAGCTGGTAGGGGTCAGATTTAGATTTTTCAAGGATGTTTGGATAAATTCTGTCCAAAATCAATGGATTCTGAGTATTGTCTCTCAGGGGTACCGAATAGGATTCAAAGTAAGACCTCCTGTGAGAAGATATTTTCTCTCACGCATCCCAGCAAATCCAGTAAAGGCTTAGGTTTTCCTGAAGTGTGTTTCAGACCTGGAGTTTTCAGGGGTAATCATGCCAGTTCTGTTTCAGGAACAGGGTCTGGGTTTTTATTCAAATCTATTCATTGTCCCAAAGAAAGAAAGTTCATTCAGACCAGTTCTGGATCTAAAAATTTTGAATCATTATGTAAGTACCAACTTTCAAAATGGTGACTATAAGGACTATTCTACCTTTTGTTCAGCAAAGACATTATATGTCCACAATAGACTTTCAGGATGCATATCTTCATATTCTGATTCATCCAGATCATTATCAGTTTCTGAGATTCTCTTTTCTAGACAAGCATTAGCAATTTGTCGCTCTTCCTTTTGGCCTAGCGATTGCTCCAAGAATCCTTTCAAAGGTTCTCGGAGCCCTACTCTCTGTAATCAGAGAGCGGGGTATTGCGGGGTTTCCTTATTTGGACGATATCTTGGTACTAGCTCAGTCTTTACGTTCTACAGAATGTCACACGAATCAACTAGTGTCGTTTCTTCGAAAACATGGTTGGAGGATCAATTTACCAAAAAGTTCTTTGATTCCTCAGACAAGGGTCACCTTTTTAGATAGATTCAGGGTCCATGACTCTGTTTCTAACAGACAAGAGATATTTAAAATTGGTTGCAGCCTGTCAGAACCTTCAGTCTGTCATTCCCTTCAGTAGCTATGTGCATTGAAGTTTTAGGTCTCATGACTGCAGCATTGGACGCGATCCCCTTTGCTCGTTTTCACATGAGACCTCTTCAGCTTTGTATGCTGAACCAATGGTGCAGGGATTATACAAGGATATCACAATTAATATCCTTAAATCCCAATGTTCGACTATCTCTGACTTGGTGGTTAGATCACCATCGTATAGTTCAAGGGGCCTCTTTTGTTCGTCCAACCTGGACTGTGATCACAACAGATGCGAGTCTTTCAGGTTGGGGAGCTGTTTTGGGATCTCTGACAGCACAAGGGGTTTGGAAATCTCAAGAGGCGAGATTACAAATCAATATTTTGGAACTCCGTGCGATTTTCAGGGCTCTTCAGATTTGGCCTCTGTTGAAGAGAGAACCGTTCATTTGTTTTCAGACAGACAATATCACAACTGCGGCATATGTCAATCATCAGGGTGGGACTCACAGTCCCCAAGCTATGAAAGAAGCATCTCGGATACTTGCTTGGGCGGAATCTAGCTCCTGTCTAATTTCTGCGGTTCATATCCCAGGTATAGACAATTGGGAGGCGGATTAGCTCAGCCGTCAGACTTTACATCTGGGGGAGTGGTCCCTCCATCCAAATGTGTTTTCTCAGGTTGTTCAGATGTGGGGTCTTCCAGAAATAGATCTGATGGCTTCTCATCTAAACAAGAAACTTCCCAGGTACCTGTCCAGGTCCAGGGATCCTCAGGCGGAAGCAGTGGATGCGTTGACACTTCCTTGGTGTTATCAACCTGCTTATATTTTCCCGCCTCTAGTTCTTCTTCCAAGAGTGATCTCCAAAATCATCATGGAGCAATTGTTTGTGTTTCTGGTGTCTCCAGCATGGCCTCACAGGTTTTGGTATGCGGATCTTGTTCGGATGTCCAGTTGCCAACATTGGCCACTTCCATTAAGGCTGGACCTTCTGTCTCAAGGTCCATTTTTCCATCATGATCTCAAATCATTAAATTTGAAGGTATGGAAATTGAACGCCTAGTGCTTAGTCATAGAGCTTTCTCTGACTCAGTGATTAATACTATGTTACAGGCTCGTAAATCTGTTTCTAGAAAGATTTATTATCGAGTTTGGAAGATTCATATTTCATGGTGTTCTTTGTAAAATTCTAGGAATTCTGAAAGAATGCCAAGAGAATTTATGAGGTTTGTTCAGGATCGTTTGGAAAAGGGTTTGTCTGCAAGTTCCTTGAAGGGTCAAATCTCTGCTCTTTCTGTTTTATTTCACAGAAAGATTGCTAAACTTCCTGATAATTCACTGTTTTGTACAGGCTTTAGTTCGTATCAAGCCTGTCATTAAATTCATTAAATCAATTTCTCCTTCTTGGAGTCTTAATTTGGTTTTGAAGGCTTTACCATCTCCTCCTTTTGAGCCTATGCATTCTTTGGACATTAAACTACTTTCTTGGAAAGTGTTGTTCTTTTTGGCCATCTCTTCTGCTAGAAGAGTTTCTGAATTATCTGATCTTTCTTGTGAATCTCCTTTTCTGATTTTTCATCAGGATGAGGCGGTTTTGCGGACTTCATTTAAATTCTTATCTAAGGTTGTGAATTCTAACAACATTAATAGAGAAATTGTTGCCCCTTCCTTGTGTCCTAATCCTAAGAATTCTTTGGAGAGATCCTTACATTCTTTGGATGTGGTAAGAGCTTTGAAATTATATGTTGAAGCTACTAAAGATTTCAGGAAGACTTCTAGTCTATTTGTTATCTTTTCTGGTTCCAGGAAAGGTCAGAAGGCTTCTGCTGTTTCCTTGGCTTCGTAGTTAAATCTTTTGATTCATCAAGCTTATTTGGAGTCGGGTCAAGCCGTGCCTCAGAGAATCACAGCTCATTCTACTAGATCAGTCTCTACTTTGTGGGCTTTTAAGTATGAAGCTTCAGTTGATCAGATTTGCAAAGCAGCAACTTGGTCTTCTTTGCATACATTTACTAAATTCTACCGTTTTTATGTATTTGCTTCTTCAGAAGAAGTTTTTGGTAGAAAAGTTCTACAGGCAGCTGTTTCAGTTTAATTCTTCTGCTTATGTTTTAAGTTTTTTTTTCATTTATGAGAATAAACTTATATTTTGGGTTGTGTATTAATTTTTTTTCATCGGAAAATGGCTGTTTTTATTTTTATCTCTCCCTCTCTAGTGACTCTTGCGTGGAGTTCCACATCTTGTGTATTGCTATCCCATACGTCACTAGCTCATGGACTCTTGCCAATTACATGAAAGAAAACATAATTTATGTAAGAACTAACCTGATAAATTAATTTCTTTCATATTGGCAAGAGTCCATGAGGCCCACCCTTTTTATGGTGGTTATGATTTCTTCTGTTATGTGTGATCAGTCCACGGGTCATCATTACTTCTGGGATATAACTCCTCCCCAACAGGAAATGCAAGAGGATTCACCCAGCAGAGCTGCATATAGCTCCTCCCCTCTACGTCAGTCCCAGTCATTCTCTTGCACCCAACGACTAGATAGGATGTGTGAGAGGACTATGGTGATTATACTTAGTTTTTATGACTTCAATCAAAAGTTTGTTATTTTAAAATAGCACCGGAGCGTGTTATTACTTCTCTGGCAGAGTTTGAGGAAGAATCTGACAGAGATTTTTTACTATGATTTTAACCGGAGTCGTTAAGATCATATTGCTGTTCTCGACCATCTGAGGGAGGTAAAGGCTTCAGATCAGGGGACAGCGGGCAGATGAATCTGCATTGAGGTATGTGGCAGTTTTTTATTTTCTGAATGGAATTGATGAGAAAAGCCTGCCATACCGTTAAAATGACATGTATGTATACACTTCAGTATTCTGGGGATGGTATTTCACCGGAACTACTGTGTTAAAGGTCACTAATCCTTTTAATAACTATTCTCATGTTAAACGTTTTTGCTGGAATGTAGAATCGTTTACATTGCTGAGGTACTGTGTGAATAAATATTTGGGCATTATTTTCCACTTGGCAGTTTTTTGCTTTATTTGTGACAGTTTCGTTTCTCTTCACTGCTGTGTGGGAGAGGGAGGGGCCGTTTTTGGCGCTCTTTGCTACGCATCAAAAAATTCCAGTCAGCTACTTTTATATTTCCTGCATGATCCGGTTCATCTCTGACAGATCTCAGGGGTCTTCAAACTTCTTTGAAGGGAGGTAAATTCTCTCAGCAGAGCTGTGAGAATTCTTATAGTGACTGTGTATAAAAAACGTTGTTTTGTTTTCTTATGTACAAATTTAATTAGTGTTGTTTTTTACTAATGGGAACAAACCTTTGCTAAAAGTTGTGTTGTTTTAAAGTTTGATGCAATAACTGTTTTTCAGTTCATTATTTCAACTGTCATTTAATCGTTAGTACCTCTTTGAGGCACAGTGCGTTTTTTTGCTAAAAAAGATTATAACCAAGTTGTAAGTTTTCTTGCTAGTGTGTTAAACATGTCTGACTCAGAGGAAGATATCTGTGTCATTTGTTCCAATGCCAAGGTGGAGCCCAATAGAAATTTATGTACTAACTGTATTGATGCTACTTTAAATAAAAGTCAATCTGTACAATGTGAACAAATTTCACCAAACAGCGAGGGGAGAGTTATGCCGACTAACTCGCCTCACGCGACAGTACCTGCATCTCCCGCCCGGGAGGTGCGTGATATTTTGGCGCCTAGTACATCTGGGCGGCCATTACAGATAACATTACAAGATATGGCTACTGTTATGACTGAAGTTTTGTCTAAATTACCTGAACTAAGAGGCAAGCGTGATCACTCTGGGGTGAGAACAGAGTGCGCTGACAATGCTAGGGCCATGTCTGATACTGCGTCACAGCTCGCAGAGCATGAGGACGGAGAGCTTCATTCTGTGGGTGACGGTTCTGATCCAAACAGATTGGACTCAGATATTTCAAATTTTAAATTTAAATTGGAGAACCTCCGTGTACTACTAGGGGAGGTCTTAGCAGCTCTCAACGATTGTAACACCGTTGCAATACCAGAGAAACTGTGTAGGTTGGATAAATACTTTGCGGTACCGGCGAGTACTGACGTTTTTCCTATACCTAAGAGACTAACTGAAATTGTTACTAAGGAGTGGGATAGACCCGGTGTGCCGTTCTCACCCCCTCCAATATTTAGAAAGATGTTTCCAATAGACGCCACCACTCGGGACTTATGGCAAACGGTCCCCAAGGTGGAGGGAGCAGTTTCTACTTTAGCTAAGCGTACCACTATCCCGGTGGAGGATAGCTGTGCTTTCTCAGATCCAATGGATAAAAAATTAGAGGGTTACCTTAAGAAAATGTTTGTTCAACAAGGTTTTATATTACAACCCCTTGCATGTATCGCGCCGATTACGGCTGCGGCAGCATTTTGGATTGAGTCGCTTGAAGAGAACCTTAGTTCCTCTACGCTAGACGACATTACGGACAGGCTTAGAGTCCTTAAACTAGCTAATTCTTTCATTTCGGAGGCCGTAGTACATTTAACCAAACTTACGGCTAAGAACTCAGGATTCGCCATACAGGCACGCAGGGCACTGTGGCTAAAATCCTGGTCAGCTGATGTTACTTCTAAGTCCAAATTACTTAATATACCTTTCAAGGGGCAGTCCTTATTCGGGCCCGGTTTGAAAGAAATTATCGCTGACATTACGGGAGGTAAGGGCCACGCCCTACCTCAAGACAAGGCCAAAGCTAAGGCTAGACAGTCTAATTTTCGTCCCTTTCGGAATTTCAAAACAGGAGCAGCATCAACCTCCACTGCACCAAAACAGGAAGGAGCTGTTGCTCGTTACAGGCAAGGCTGGAAGCCTAACCAGTCCTGGAACAAAAGCAAGCAGGCCAGGAAACCTGCTGCTGCCCCAAAGACAGCATGAACCGAGAGCCCCCGATCCGGGACCGGATCTAGTAGGGGGCAGACTCTCTCTCTTCGCCCAGGCCTGGGCAAGAGATGTTCAGGATCCCTGGGCACTAGAGATCATATCTCAGGGATACCTTCTAGACTTCAAATTATCTCCCCCAAGAGGGAGATTTCATCTGTCAAGGTTGTCAACAAACCAGATAAAGAAAGAAGCGTTTCTACGCTGCGTACAAGATCTGTTAACAATGGGAGTGATCCATCCGGTTCCGTGGTCGGAACAAGGACAAGGGTTCTACTCAAACCTGTTTGTGGTTCCCAAAAAAGAGGGAACTTTCAGGCCAATCTTAGATTTAAAGACTCTAAACAAATTCCTAAGAGTTCCATCGTTCAAAATGGAAACTATTCGGACAATCTTACCCATGATCCAAGAGGGTCAGTACATGACCACAGTGGATTTAAAGGATGCTTACCTTCACATACCGATCCACAAAGATCATCACCGGTATCTAAGGTTTGCCTTCTTAGACAGGCACTACCAGTTTGTAGCTCTTCCATTCGGATTGGCTACGGCTCCAAGAATCTTCACAAAGGTTCTGGGTGCCCTTCTAGCGGTACTAAGACCGCGAGGGATTTCGGTAGCTCCGTACCTAGACGACATTCTAATACAAGCTTCAAGCTTTCAAACTGCCAAGTCTCATACAGAGTTAGTTCTGGCATTTCTAAGGTCGCATGGATGGAAAGTGAACGAAAAGAAGAGTTCTCTCTTTCCTCTCACAAGAGTTCCATTCTTGGGGACTCTTATAGATTCTGTAGAAATGAAGATTTACCTGACAGAAGACAGGTTAACAAAACTTCAAAATGCATGCCGCGTCCTTCATTCCATTCAACACCCGTCAGTAGCTCAATGCATGGAGGTGATCGGCTTAATGGTAGCGGCAATGGACATAGTACCTTTTGCACGCCTACACCTCAGACCGCTGCAATTATGCATGCTAAGTCAGTGGAATGGGGATTACTCAGATTTGTCCCCTACTCTGAATCTGAATCAAGAGACCAGAAATTCTCTTCTATGGTGGCTTCATCGGCCACACCTGTCCAGGGGAATGCCATTCAGCAGGCCAGACTGGACAATTGTAACAACAGACGCCAGCCTACTAGGTTGGGGCGCTGTCTGGAATTCTCTGAAGGCTCAGGGACTATGGAATCAGGAGGAGAGTCTCCTTCCAATAAACATTCTGGAATTGAGAGCAGTTCTCAATGCCCTTCTGGCTTGGCCCCAGTTAATAACTCGGGGGTTCATCAGGTTTCAGTCGGACAACATCACGACTGTAGCTTACATCAACCATCAGGGAGGGACAAGAAGCTCCCTAGCAATGATGGAAGTATCAAAGATAATTCGCTGGGCAGAGTCTCACTCTTGCCACCTGTCAGCAATCCACATCCCGGGAGTGGAGAACTGGGAGGCGGATTTCTTGAGTCGCCAGACTCTTCATCCGGGGGAGTGGGAACTTCATCCGGAGGGCTTTGCCCAAATACTTCGACGTTGGGGCAAACCAGAGATAGATCTCATGGCGTCTCGCCAGAACGCCAAACTTCCTCGCTACGGGTCCAGATCCAGGGATCCGGGAGCAGTTCTGATAGACGCTTTGACAGCACCTTGGAACTTCAGGATGGCTTATGTGTTTCCACCCTTCCCGCTGCTTCCTCGATTGATTGCCAAAATCAAACAGGAGAGAGCATCAGTAATTCTAATAGCACCTGCTTGGCCACGCAGGACTTGGTATGCAGATCTAGTGGACATGTCATCCTGTCCGCCTTGGTCTCTACCTCTAAGACAGGACCTTCTGATACAGGGTCCATTCAAACATCAAAATCTAACTTCTCTGAAGCTGACTGCTTGGAAATTGAACGCTTGATTTTATCAAAACGTGGTTTTTCTGAGTCGGTTATTGATACCCTGATTCAGGCTAGGAAGCCTGTTACCAGAAGGATTTACCATAAAATATGGCGGAAATACCTATACTGGTGCGAATCCAAAGGTTACTCCTGGAGTAAGGTTAGGATCGCTAGGATATTGTCTTTTCTACAAGAAGGTTTAGAAAAGGGTTTATCAGCTAGTTCATTAAAGGGACAGATTTCAGCTCTGTCCATCTTGTTACACAGACGGCTGTCAGAAAATCCAGACATCCAGTCCTTTTGTCAGGCTTTAGCTAGGATCAAGCCTGTGTTTAAAGCTGTTGCTCCACCATGGAGTTTAAACTTAGTTCTTAACGTTTTACAGGGTGTTCCGTTTGAACCCCTTCATTCCATTGATATAAAAATGTTATCTTGGAAAGTTCTGTTTTTAATGGCTATTTCCTCGGCTCGAAGAGTCTCTGAGTTATCAGCCTTACATTGTGATTCCCCTTATCTGATTTTTCACTCAGACAAGGTAGTTCTGCGTACTAAACCTGGGTTCTTACCTAAGGTAGTCACTAACAGGAACATCAATCAAGAGATTGTTGTCCCATCCTTGTGTCCAAATCCTTCTTCAAAGAAGGAACGTCTTTTACACAATCTGGATGTAGTTCGTGCCCTCAAGTTCTACTTGCAGGCAACTAAAGATTTTCGCCAAACTTCTTCCTTGTTTGTCGTTTACTCTGGACAGAGGAGAGGTCAAAAAGCTTCTGCTACCTCTCTCTCTTTTTGGCTTCGTAGCATAATACGTTTAGCCTATGAGACTGCTGGACAGCAGCCTCCTGAAAGAGTTACAGCTCACTCCACTAGAGCTGTGGCTTCCACTTGGGCCTTTAAGAATGAGGCCTCTGTTGAACAGATTTGCAAGGCTGCAACTTGGTCTTCGCTTCATACTTTTTCCAAATTTTACAAATTTGACACTTTTGCTTCTTCGGAGGCTATTTTTGGGAGAAAGGTTCTTCAGGCAGTGGTTCCTTCTGTATAATGAGCCTGCCTATCCCTCCCGTCATCCGTGTACTTTTGCTTTGGTATTGGTATCCCAGAAGTAATGATGACCCGTGGACTGATCACACATAACAGAAGAAAACATAATTTATGCTTACCTGATAAATTCCTTTCTTCTGTTGTGTGATCAGTCCACGGCCCGCCCTGTTTTAAGGCAGGTAAATATCTTTTAAATTATACTCCAGTCACCACTTCACCCTTGGTTACTCCTTTCTCGTTGATTCTTGGTCGAATGACTGGGACTGACGTAGAGGGGAGGAGCTATATGCAGCTCTGCTGGGTGAATCCTCTTGCATTTCCTGTTGGGGAGGAGTTATATCCCAGAAGTAATGATGACCCGTGGACTGATCACACAACAGAAGAAAGGAATTTATCAGGTAAGCATAAATTATGTTTTTTTTGTATAAAGCACAATTATTTCCAAATTCCTTTGTTAATGCTTTTTACACCTTTCTTTATCACCCCACTACTTGGCTATTCGTTAAACTGAATTGTGGGTGTGGTGAGGGGTGTATTTATAGAAAGTGTATTTATAAGGAGCGCCTTACTTACACCCTGTTAGCTGTTTAATAGAATAATCTCACAAGTATTCTTAAGCTGAAGATAAAGGGAAAAATATAAACAGCGCTTCACCTATATATAGATATAGGATAGCTAGGGATGTTTATCAATGTGTCAATAAATTAAATGAAACAAATGTAAATACATACGAGTAAAATATCTTAATATTTAATTTATCAAAACAATACATACATATGCATACTAATAGTATATATAAAAACAATCAAAATAAAATCAGAATAAAAAAACATTCATAGATGAATCATTCGTAGGGAGAAAAAATTATAAATAACTTCCTAGGTATTCACACAGAGGAGAGGACGTCTCCACCTCCTCAGACAATAAAAAATCTTCAAAGAGCAATGTGTTATATTTGAGAATAGTAGCGTTCCACCTTTATTTAATTGCAATTCACTTCTTTGCAGTATACTTTACAATGTTGCAAAAAACCTTCAGAGAGCAGTGTGCTATGCTTAAGATTAATGGCACTCCACCTTTACTAAGTTGCAAGTCTCTTTTTTTTTGTTACAGTGTACTTTGCAATGTTGCAATGTGTATTGCTCGCTCCTTGGTGTTTTTGCCCACCTTTTATCTTAATATAGCTTAGCATTCAAGGAGGTCAAATTTGTTTATCTAAAAAATTTCTGCGTTTATATGCGTAAGAGTGGTTCATGTGCTTAAAATAAAAGTTAGTGGTTGTTTTAAACAGTCTCTGATGGCAAGCAAGTAGAAGGGTAGCTCCAAGAAACACTTTAATCGTGGTTCCGTGTACAAAATAGTTGCATTTGGAATATATACACTCTCAGTGCTGTAAAGTTCAGTGCAGGATAGGTAATTACAGGCAGGTATACTTTACCGGTCACCTTTTGTTTGCGATCTCCGGCGTGGATGTTTTGGCGTCCTTTTGGCCCTGTATCGACCTGTCGGATAACGCTCTCACCTCTGACCTTGATATAGTGATGTCAGCAATTTTCATCCGCAACGGGTATTGCCACTACGGTCTCTCCAGGTGTCCACTTCGCTGTAGGTGTGCCGGTAACCTGCTTGTATGCTTCTTTCTTTAGATGCCAATCGTGATCATCCGGATTCTGTGTCTCAGAACTCTGCGCAGAGTGTCAGATAAAGTGTAGCCTGCTCGGCTGGTAGCTAATCCGGGTTCTTTCTTTTAGTTGCTCCTTCGAGGATACATCTACGCGTTTCACCGTAGTGTAGGCTTTATCAAGACTGATCTTTCGAGGAGCTGTTTGTCAGGTTTAAATACCCCGCCTTTCATTTTCATTGGTTGGCGGTTTTCTTCGTTGCATGAGTGTGTATAGGGAGTTGTGATTATTCACAGTGTTTCTTATTTTGTTCTGTTGCTACATATCGTCATTCCTTCTTTTCTTTTTGCAGGTGGAGTGTATATTTAAGTTGTACTTAAGCATACAGATATTTAGTAGATTTATAGATGGAGTGTGATGTTAATAGGTGGAAATATAATCAAATTGTAAATTCATTTGTGTGGGTTGAATACTCTTATATTACATAGTTAATATTTATAATATTCTAGTAAATGAGATCAGAGATAGTAAACATCAAATTAAAAAGTAGTGAAAATCAAATTAGGAGAAATTAAAAAATGAGAAAATTGGAATCAGTATATGGTATAAAATTATAACGGAGTGGATGACTATATAATAAGATCACGTTTCCTTGATCAGCTATATATTATTTTCGATTTCACGGTTATATTGGGGATCTAGTATATTTCCACTGTTTGCTTATATTAAACTGGACAAGGACAACCATATATATATATATATATATATACAGAGACACATCCAAGCTTATATACAGCTTTGCAAGAGTCTCTGTATATATATACATAAATGTGGAGGAATATATTCTCATTTCTCATACTCCTATAGTTATTTTAAAAAATTTCATTCTACCATAAACAAATGTACATCTAATTTGGAATCAAAAGTGTTATGGTTTACTAGTTATATTGTTATAATATTTATTATGTAAATTTCAATATTTTCAGATAAACACAGATATACACCTATTATGGTATATACCCATTTTGGATAATTCTATTGGTCACCTAGATATCTTTATTCTACCATAAAAGGATTTATATCTAATTCGGAATTTAATCCTTTAGGATACAGAGTGTCCATATTGTAAATATATTCGGCTTCTTTCTTTAGTATAACTTTTTCAAAATTCCCTCCTCGCCAAGGTTTCTTCACTTTCTTTATGCCCCAATATAGTAGACCTTTGATGCTGTTATTGTGTACTGTCCTAAAATGTTCGTAGAGATGTGTATCTAGATGGCCCTTCTCTATGTTCCATATATGTTCTCGAATCCTTGTGCGGAGGCATCTGGTTGTCTCGCCTAAATATTGCAATTTGCAACTACATTGAAGTACATATATAATATTATGGTCACTGCATCTGATGGTCTCATTGATTGATTTTAGCTATATAATCATTGTTTGTTGCTTTTACTTCTTTGGTCTTGTTACTATACTTGCATGCTTTGCAACTATAGCATGGAAAAAATCCTA
Source organism: Bombina bombina (assembly GCF_027579735.1). Lineage (NCBI taxonomy): Eukaryota > Metazoa > Chordata > Amphibia > Anura > Bombinatoridae > Bombina > Bombina bombina. The sequence continues at coordinate 635,472,140 of NC_069501.1, forward strand.
CTATTCGTTTCCCTTTTAGATCTCTGTCACCCTTTTTATTTCCTTGTGTGAACTCACTGGGGGCTAGTACACTTTTCATATTTTTCGCCTTCCTATATATGAAGTTTGGGTTTGATGTTAATTTCTCTCCTAAGATGGGATCATCCTGTAATAAATGCCAATGTTTTCTTAAAATTTTTTCTATGGATTTGTGGTCACTATTATAATCCGTAATGAATGGGACTTTGAGTTTCTCTCCCCCATCTTTCTTCCTTGCTACACTGCTAATTGATTGTGTGTTTGGCTCATACTGTTCCCTCCCAGATTGTATTGCTAATTTTACTGTATCTTGATTGTAACCTCTTTCTAAAAACCTTTCTTCTAGAATTTTTATTTGTGTGTCATAATCAGTTACTCTTGATCAATTTCTACTGATTCTTAGACACTGGCTTTTGGGGATATTAGTTATCCACCTAGAGAGGTGGCAGCTTTCAGAATGGATATACCCATTTGCATCCACTTTCTTGAAGTGGTTTTTTTGTATATATAGTTTTATTCTCAATAAAAATGTCTAAATCTAGAAACGTTAGTTTTATCATTTGTTTCATATGTAAATTTCAATCCATCATTATTTGAATTCATATCATTAAACATTTTTTCTAGACCTTGTTCGTCTCCCCGCCATACTATCAATACGTCATCTATATAGCGCTTGAAGAGCACGAGACTCGCACCCAGATCATGTGCCTCTAGGAATCTTTGTTCCCAGAGTCCCATGAAAAGATTTGCGTAACTGGGTGCGAATCTCGTGCCCATCGCTGTGCCCCTTGTTTGTGTGAATATTTTATTATTGAAAACAAATATGTTGTTGTTTAGTATAAATTCTATCCCTTTTAATATGAAACTTTTTTGATTTTCGGGCATAGTGTTATCAGTATCCAAAAAATATCTTACTGCTTCGAGGCCTTTATTATGTACGATGCTCGTATATAGAGCTGTGACGTCACAGGTTGCTAACCTATAGTTGTCACACCATTCGAGACTGTTTAGAAGGGCTAGTGCATCACTTGTATCTTTAAGGTAGGTAGGTAGTGTTTTTACTTATTTTTGTAACAGGATATCAATGTACTGGGACAGGTTCGCTGTCAGCGAACCTATCCCAGATATGATAGGTCTGCCAGGGGGAGCTGTTAGATGCTTGTGAATTTTAGGCAAGAAGTAAAAGATTGCCATTTTTGGGTATTCTTGATTTATAAAATTGAATTCTTTGGTTGTTAGTATATTATCATTTTTTGCCTCAGTTAATAATAATTTTAGCTTCCCTGCTGTCTTATTCAAGGGATTAAGTTTTAATTCCTGGTATGTGGTTTTATTATTAAGTATCCTATTTGCTTCCTCCAAATAGTACTCAGTATCCATGACCACAATTCCCCCGCCCTTGTCGGCGGGTTTTATTGTTATATTTTTATTGTTTTTTAGATTATCCAGTGTTTGTTTCTCATCTTTATTTAAATTATATTTTGTTTTTACTTGATTATGTTTAAACTTAGCTAAGTCTTTCTGTAGCATCTTTTCAAAGATTTCAATATGACTTCCTTTTTCATGAGTTGGATAAAATGAAGATTTGGGTTTCAAGGTGGTGTGTATAACACTCGGTATTGTCTCTGCATTATCTGTGGGCGTACAATTGATTCTTGTCTCTACTATGTTTCTTTCTACTGGATTTTTTAAAAAATACCGTTTTAGAGTTAGTCTATGGATAAATTGATTTATGTGGATGTGTGTTTCGAATTTATTTAATCTCTGTGTGGGTGCAAAAGTTAGACCTTTTTTAAGGACCTTCTTTTCATTTCTAGACAGTTCGATTTTGCTAATATTGAAAATTCCCTTATCATCTATCTCCATTTTTTTTTGTTCTTGTTCGTATTCCTCCCCTGGTTCCTCTGTTTCTTTTTCTCTCTAATCGGGGGGTCTTGGACACTAGGCCTAACCCTAAAAAAATCAGCTGATGATCCTTGGAGTGGGGAGTTAGGAATATCATTAGTTATGTCTACTACTTTTTGTCCTTGATCATTTTGATGTGTATGTCTATTAGTAGAGGGCACTCTCCAATCTTTGTCGAAGTTAGTTTGTCTGAACCTCCCTCTTGGTTCCCTATTGTCTCTTACTTGATTTGGAATGTATTGTTCTCTATTGTACCCATTTCTGTAGTCATTGGGATGCGTATTCCAATTCTGTGAATCGTAATTATTCCTATAATCATTGGGATACGTGTTCCAATTGGGTGTACCATAATGGCTATTTATAGGGGTGTATTTATAGGCATTTTGGGGTTTGGGAAACTTTGCCCCTCCTGCTAGGATTGTATATCCCATACGTCACTAGCTCATGAACTCTTGCCAATATGATAGAAATAAATTTATCAGGTAAGTTCTTACATAATTTATGTTTTAAATTAATTTTATAACTGACAGGAGTACTTGTTATGTGCTGCTTTATCTCCAGATACTATTTCTTACTGTATCATAAGGACAACTCTTGTAGCTTACTTGGACAGAATGACATGACCTAAACATCTGTTGAAGGTCGTCGTTTTGTTGTTTGTTTGTTTTTATAATGCAGATCCGTAGTATATGCTAAAATGCCTTCTCTTACATGTAGGATAAAGGGATCATGTGCTCACATATCAGAGAATTGATTCAATAAAACAAACTTTCAAGAAGTATTTTGAATATTTATTGCATGATAGAAAACCACAAGGTTTAAGTTCTTTATGAAATTATTTTGAATTACTAATATTTTTAGACTTATACTTTTTTTTACAGAAATTCCTAATATATAATTAATCCCCCCTTCCATTTGTTTTTCTCTTGTGAGTTCCCTTTTTCCTCTTCTCATATAAATAGTGCTGTTTGTTTTGTTTTTTTCTCCTTCTCTTTGATATCTTAGTGTGTAATGAGGTTAGGGTGTTTTTATTTATATATTGCACCTATTTACTACCAGTATGGCTCTAGAAATGGCCTCTGACTTATCTGTCCAGGGTATTTCCTTTCTCAGACCGGAATGGCAGATTGTCACTGTAGGTGTAAGTCTATCCGGCTGAGGTGCAGTATGGGAGGGATTCAGGGCTCAGGGAATCTTGTCTTCCAAAGAGGCCCTTCTGCCAATCAATATTCGGCAACTCAAAGCCATTTTCAGAGCTCTCCAGTCTTGGCTTCAGCTAGCTGCCTTCCCCTTTATTTACTTCCAATCGGACAACATCACGACTGTGGCCTATATCATTTATCAGGGGGGGTACTCAAAGTACCTTGGTGATGCAGGAAGTATTTCATATCCTGCTTTGGGCAGAGTCTTATCAGTGCACCATCTCTGCAATTCACATTACAGGTGTAAACAATTGGGAAGCGGATTACCTGATTCGACAGACCCTTGAAAAAAAAATGTAATCTGGTGTTAAGGGTTCTTCAGTATCCTTCTTTTGAACCTATGCATAGTCTTGACATAAAGTTCCTTTCTTGGAAGGTACTTTTTCTGTTAGCCATCTCTTCATGAACTAACAACTCTTCACATGTGCTCTAGTTAAGATATCCTCAAAATCTGTCCTGTTATGGAGGCTTGAGGACAGGTTTGTAGACCAGTGTTCTAGACCAAGACCCAGTGCCATGATACCACATACCTATTCTAATGTTTGGTGTGAAAATTTATCAAATAATATATAACAAGATAGCTGCAATTTTAGGCGAAGTGACTAAAATGTTTGCGTACTTTGCCGATTGTAGTCAAACTTTAAAGTGTTGTTTAACACACACACACCACACACACATTAATACAACACACACTCATACAACACACACAGTAATGGGTTCCCAACTAGTGGTTTGAAGAACCCTGTTTTAGGCCGATTAAGTAGTTCCACACTCACGAACAGAAAGGTAGAAATGTATACTGAAGTGTTAGAGTATTGCCCCTCCAGTTCATGTCATATTCCCCATTACAATAATTTTAAATTTGTGCCTTAGGGAAAAATGAATGTATGGAGCTCTGGTTCTCCTTTTACTACTTTTTTTCTGCATTATACAAATAGTCAATGTATATAATCCCTTTCTGTTCCACCATTAGATATAAGGGTCTAGGTCAGTGCTATCTAGCTTTATGGGCTTGATATGTATAAAATGTTTGTACATAGAAACCAATGCAAACAGATATAATTAGTCATATGTAACAATACATTAATTGGAGATGAAAAATTATGCTTAAAGGGACACTGAACCCAAATTTTTTCTTTCGTGATTCAGATAGAGCATGCAATTTTAAGCAACTTTCTAATTTACTCCTATTATCAATTTTTCTTCTTTCTCTTGCTATCTTTATTTGAAAAAGGCATCTAAGCTATTTGTTTGGTTCAGTACCCTGGAAAGCACTTGTTCATTGGTGGATAAATTTATCCACCAATTAGCAAGAACAACCCAGGTTGTTCACCAAAAATGGTCCGGCATCTAAACTTACATTCTTGCATTTCAAATAAAGATACCAAGAGAATGAAAAAAAATTGATAATAAGAGTAAATTAGAAAGTTGCTTAAAATTGCATGCTCTATCGGATTCACGAAAGAAAAAATTGGGACTAAGTGTCCCTTTAAGGTAGAGGGTGTACATTGAAACGGTTCTGCTACATTTTGCAGACCATCAATTCAATAAATGGTACAAATTATAGTAATTTATCATTAGAAAATATATGCATAAATGTAAACATTATCCTAATCAGTAAAAGAGACAAACTCTCAAATAGGTATACAAAAACCATCCTATATATGAACTGAATGGTCAACTTGTGACCTAATTTTCAAAGCACCTAATTTGGGAGAGATAATTGTACAACTTCGCAATATACACATGTACAATACATTACCCCAAGAACAAGCTAAAGGATTTAATCCATATGAGTATACACATGCACACCAATATAAGCATGTGAAATTTAGCCAAATGAGTTAATGTATACATGAGAGTAAGTACAAATGTATGTACACATACCTCTCCAGCTCCCACCCCAATCACATTAAAAAATCCATAATCTACAGTCAGGCCACCAGATATCACAGAATTTGCTCAGACACCAAGGACCATGACAAACACCTCATCACTCTGTCCCAATCATTCAGATAAAAAGGTTACACAACAAAAGTTATAAACAAACACATTAACTCTCCCCTCAATACCCCACGTAAACACTTGCTACAATACAGGGAGAAGAAAAACATATCATGTATCCCACTAGTTGTCAAATATAACCCTGCTGTAGAAGAAATACGAAAAATCATAAAAGACTTAGTCACTACTCTTAGAGGATCCCACACTCAAAAATCTTTCCAAAACCCCCTATCCTGGCATTCAGACAACCACCCAACCTAAAACAGAAACTGGTCCACAGAAAGCTACTCCTTGAAAAAAAGAACATCCAGAATGGAACCAAGCGCTGCAACAAAGCTCTCTGCAAACTATGTCAACACATTTGTGAAAGCAGCACAGCTAATCACAAAAGCAAATCCTATAACATTAAAGGGGCATATTCATGTATATCTGCAAATGTGGTATACATGATACATTGCACTGCATGTGTAGTGGGATGTTATATTGGAGAAACAAGCCAAAAACTGCATCTTCGGATGAACTTACACAGACACTCAATCAAAAACCACTGTGAAACAAAATACTGTACCCCTGTTGGTCACCATTTCACCCAACCTGACCACTCCATCCAAAACCTCAAAATCAAGATTCTCAGAGGCAACTTCAAAAACACCATGGAAAGAAAAACCTTTGAAATGAAAATGATAATGCACTTCAACTTGCTATATTCTGGACTAAATGTGGACTCTAGTTTCTTAACCCATTATCAAAATATTTTGTAATGTACTTTCATATACTGTAGTCAATTACATTGTATATTCCACCCTCTCTATGCATTGGTACGCAGGTAAGCCTATGTCCACACTTCTGTCATTATTATTATTCCCCTTTTTTTCTTTCTTTCTTTCCTTTCTCCTTTTTTGACTATTTTATATTCCCCTGTATACCTAATTTCCTGTCTTTATTCATATGGATTCTATGTTGATATATAACTTTATGTCAGTATATGCTTTGTGTATTACCATATATTTCCCCTGCCTGTAATCTTTTACTGACACTATCTGCCTGTCTCCTAAACCCCCGTCATGATTTTTACGACACCCCTCCTCCCCCTGCATTCAGACCTCTGTAACACTTTGTCTTTTTAGCCTGTGTTTTAAGATATAATCTGTAAATTCCATCAAATTGGTCAGTATTGCGTTAGACTTGAAAAAGGAAGACACTCTTCCCAAAGCTTGTTATCTTATAAATGTATAGTTAGTCCAATAAAAAGTATCATTGCTCAATGCAATACTCTTGTTATTTTGCTAAGTGTATGTATATATATATATTTATATATTTATATATTTATATATATATATTTATATATTTTTATATATATATATATATATATATATATATATATATATGTATGTATGTATATGTATATATATGTATGTATGTATATGTATATATATATATGTATGTATATGTATATATATATGTATGTATATGTATATATATATGTATGTATATGTATATATGTATGTATATGTATATATATATGTATATGTATATATATATGTATGTATATGTATATATATATATATATATATATATATATATATATATATATATATATATATATATATATATAAGAAGTAAGTGAGTTGAATCCAGCACCATAGGTTTTAGTAAAATTTCTTTCCCACCTGTGTGCACGTTACCAAGGAGTATCAGCCAAACTCCAGTGTATACAGTCCATGTAAAAAACAAGGTAACAGCACCACAGCACACAATCTTCTTTTAAAGGTGAAAAATCTTTATTTGAGGTTTAGCAACCAGTAAAAAGCGACGTTTCGGACCTACATAGTCCTTAATCATGCATAAGTTACAATCAAACAAACTGACTTTAAAAAGGGTATCTGGACCAATCATGCTTCAATTCTCAGTGTTAATTGGTTTAACCCATACCTATCCAGGTTTGTAAATTTCAACAACACAGTGACCTCTAGTGGTCACCCTGGATATGCTGAAAACTACTAAAGAAGAAGTAGATGCATTACTGGCACAATACCGTTCAGACCTGGAAGAAAGGAAAAGGGTTAAATTTGCACGGGATGAAACGGACTATGCCAACAACAGAGTGTATCAGTGGTCACATGACCAGACGTCACGACGCGAGGGCCCACGCTGGAGGAGACAGCCGAGAATTACAGCAGCGCAAGAAAAGGAAGACAGCTCATCATCCGGCGAGAGTTTTTTAGACACAGGCTCAGAAGGCGACACCGGAGGGGAGGGCGGAAGCACCGCCGATCAAAGGGAGTACAAGATGCACACACGGAGTTCCTGGAACCAGCAAGGGCAGCCGCAGCGGTCACGGAGAGGAGCCAGACATCGCAGGGGTATGAGAAAACAACAATAGAGGTAAAAAAGTTGCCGGTTGTTAACCCCTTACTGTTTAACAAAAATGAACTGCCTGTTACTAACTTTATAAAGGGAAATGAACGGAACGAACTGTCTAATATTGCTAGTACTCCAGTGTTATCTGAAAATCCACTTGAGGGAAATGAACTGCCTGAGATTAACCTCTTAGAGTGTGGTATAATAAGGGGAAATGAACTGCCTGAAATTAACTCCCTAGAGTGTGACATAGTAGATAGTACACTGTCTGAGTTTATACCTGTGATACCCAATGCTAGTCCACAGGCAAATGTTGAAACTAATCTGGTTATTAATATTTCGAAATATAAGCTTACAGATAATGAGCATAGCTTATTAATGAAGGGCTTGTCATACTGTCCAGTGAAAGATTGTGATGAGTTTGAAATTGACAAAGATCTATACAAATTTTTCAGACTTCTAAGGTTGAAATCAATATATGGTGGTAAAAATGTAGCCAATGTAAGTGAAACTAATGCAATAAATGAAGATGATATGCAGAGTGAATGTTTGAATTTGAAAAAGTTAAATCTGCACAAAAAATCTTCATATGTACCTCCAACAAGCAACTCAGGTGTAGAAACATTTGTTAAATTTGTTCAACAAGATGTTGCTAATCTAATGAAAAAAACTAGATTAAATCCTTACACAAAACAACATAACCTCACAAAAGGGGAATGGGAGGCTATATCTACTTTGAAAAATAACAAAAATATCACCATAAAAAATGCTGACAAGGGCGGAGCAATAATAGTGTTAGACACTGACTATTATGTGCAGGAGATATTACAACAGCTGTCAGATGGAGGGGTTTATGAAATATTGGATCATGATCCTCTTAAAGAAATACAAAGAGAGCTTAAGGGCATATTAGATAGAGCTTTGACTCATAACATTATTTCTAAACAGGTCTATGATTTTCTGTATAATAAATACCCCATAACACCAATTTTTTATACATTACCCAAAGTCCATAAAAGCTTATTACATCCACCAGGACGCCCTATTGTGGCCTGTACCGATTCTATTTTTTCTAATATCTCTATCTTTCTGGACAAAGTCCTCTTTCCATTTGTCAAACAGCAAAAATCCTTTATTAAGGATACAAATGATTTTCTTTCAAAACTTATGGGGATTGAAATAGAGGATACTTGGTTAATTTTTTCACTGGATGTGGTAAATCTATATACCTCTATTCCCCATGAGGCAGGTCTATTGACTGTGAAAAGTTTTTTGAGTGACAGTGGCTTATATAATCTATCCCAGATTGACTTTTTTGATGACATGTTGAGACTTGTCCTATATTGCAATTATTTTCTCTTTCAAGACACTTACTACATGCAAAAGCGGGGAACAGCCATGGGCTCCAATGTAGCCCCCTCATATGCCAATTTGTTCATGAGTGGCTTTGAGAACAAATTTGTCTACACTAATCAGCCATTCATCAGCCATTGTAAGCTGTGGCTAAGGTATATAGATGATATTTTTGGCATATGGGGGGGCTCATTGGAGTCCCTGATACAGTTTGTTGAGGATATTAATGCCTCTATGACAGGTCTAAGATTTACCCTTACTTACTCTATCCAAAAGATTAACTTTTTGGATACAACTGTATATCGACATGGAAATACATTAAGTACAGATCTATATGTAAAACCCACAGATAGAAATACTCTGCTGCGATATGAAAGTTTCCACCCTGATACTGTTTTTAAATCCATACCCAGGAGTCAACTTTTGCGTACTAAAAGAATAGTTAGAGATCAAAAAGTATTGCCAGAAAGACTAGTGTCTATGGGCAATAAATTTATCCAAAGAGGATATCCAAAAGAAAATATCGCTAAAAACATTCAGGATTTGGATAGAGTACATGATAAAAAACCAACAGAGAAAGGAACAGATAGATTAGTGCTTTCTATGGAATACAGTGACAAGAGCAATGACATCTTTAGAATAGTAAGAAAACACTGGCATCTTTTGTCAAAATATAATCCAGAGATAGAATCATTTAAACTCCCCCCTATGCCATCATATAGAAGGGTAAAAAATCTTAGGGATCACATAGTAAAAGCTGATATAGGTACATCTAAAATGTCTGATGTAAATTATCTAACTACCCCTAATAAAGGCTGTTACCCCTGCTTACACTGTGCTCAATGTAATTCAGTTATTAAAGGGAAATTCTTAGCACAAAATGACAAAAGAAAGCAATATACAATCAATGGGTTATATACATGCCAAACCAACTATGCAATCTACCTACTTAAATGCCCATGTGGTCTTTGTTACATTGGCGAGACCACCCAAGCCGCCAGGGATAGGTTTAGTCAACATAAAGCATCCATTAAATCAAAAGATATGTCACTTCCAGTATCAGCACATTTTACAAATATGGGTCATACAGTAAGCCAGCTTCGCTTTCAAGTGATTGACCATATCCCCCATCATAGAAGAGGGGGTAATAGGGAACTAAAATTAAAACAGAAAGAAGTATGGTGGATTAAACGTCTGAACACATTACATCCATATGGTCTGAATAGAGATTATGATTTGTATTTGTTTTTATAATGGTTTTAAATGATGGAACATATTCTGGTACCACTAGAGGTCACTGTGTTGTTGAAATTTACAAACCTGGATAGGTATGGGTTAAACCAATTAACACTGAGAATTGAAGCATGATTGGTCCAGATACCCTTTTTAAAGTCAGTTTGTTTGATTGTAACTTATGCATGATTAAGGACTATGTAGGTCCGAAACGTCGCTTTTTACTGGTTGCTAAACCTCAAATAAAGATTTTTCACCTTTAAAAGAAGATTGTGTGCTGTGGTGCTGTTACCTTGTTTTTTACATGGACTATATATATATATATATATATATATATATATGATTATATATGTATGTATATATATGTATATGTATATATATTCAGTGGATATAAAAAGTCTACACACCCCTGTTTAAATGTCAGGTTTCTGTGATGTAACAAAATGAGACAAAAGATAAATCATTTCAGAACTTTTTCCACCTTTAGTGTGAACTGTACAACTCAATTGAAAAACAAACTGAAATCTTTTAGGTGAAGGGAAGTAAAAATAAAAAAAATAAAATAATATGGTTGCATAAGTGTGCACACCCTTAAACTAATACTTTGTTGAAGCACCTTTTGATTTGATTTACAGCACTCAGTCTTTCTCCAACATAGGTGTGTCCGGTCCACGGCGTCATCCTTACTTGTGGGATATTCTCTTCCCCAACAGGAAATGGCAAAGAGCCCAGCAAAGCTGGTCACATGATCCCTCCTAGGCTCCGCCTACCCCAGTCATTCTCTTTGCCGTTGTACAGGCAACATCTCCACGGAGATGGCTTAGAGTTTTTTAGTGTTTAACTGTAGTTTTTCATTATTCAATCAAGAGTTTGTTATTTTTAAATAGTGCTGGTACGTACTATTTACTCAGAAACAGAAAAGAGATGAAGAATTCTGTTTGTATGAGGAAAATGATTTTAGCAACCGTAACTAAAATCCATGGCTGTTCCACACAGGACTGTTGAGAGCAATTAACTTCAGTTGGGGGAACAGTTTGCAGTCCCTTGCTGCTTGAGGTATGACACATTCTAACAAGACGATGTAATGCTGGAAGCTGTCATTTTCCCTATGGGATCCGGTAAGCCATGTTTATTACGATTGTAAATAAGGGCTTCACAAGGGCTTATTTAAACTGTAGACTTTTTCTGGGCTAAATCGATTGATTATTAACACATATTTAGCCTTGAGGAATCATTTTATCTGGGTATTTTGATATAATAATATCGGCAGGCACTGTTTTAGACACCTTATTCTTTAGGGGCTTTCCCAAAGCATAGGCAGAGTCTCATTTTCGCGCCGGTGTTGCGCACTTGTTTTTGAGAGGCATGGCATGCAGTCGCATGTGAGAGGAGCTCTGATACTTATAAAAGACTTCTGAAGGCGTCATTTGGTATCGTATTCCCCTTTGGGTTTGGTTGGGTCTCAGCAAAGCAGATACCAGGGACTGTAAAGGGGTTTAAAGCTTAAAACGGCTCCGGTTCCGTTATTTTAAGGGTTAAAGCTTCCAAAATTGGTGTGCAATATTTTCAAGGCTTTAAGACGCTGTGGTGAAAATTTGGTGAATTTTGAACAATTCCTTCATGTTTTTTCGCAATTGCAGTAATAAAGTGTGTTCAGTTTAAAATTTAAAGTGACAGTAACGGTTTTATTTTAAAACGTTTTTTGTACTTTCTGATCAAGTTTATGCCTGTTTAACATGTCTGAACTACCAGATAGACTGTGTTCTGAATGTGGGGAAGCCAGAATTCCTATTCATTTAAATAAATGTGATTTATGTGATAATGACAATGATGCCCAAGATGATTCCTCAAGTGAGGGGAGTAAGCATGGTACTGCATCATTCCCTCCTTCGTCTACACGAGTCTTGCCCACTCAGGAGGCCCCTAGTACATCTAGCGCGCCAATACTCCTTACTATGCAACAATTAACGGCTGTAATGGATAATTCTGTCAAAAACATTTTAGCCAAAATGAACCCTTGTCAGCGTAAGCGTGGCTGCTCTGTTTTAGTTACTGAAGAGCATGACGACGCTGATATTAATATCTCTGAAGGGCCCCTAACCCAATCTGAGGGGGCCAGGGAGGTTTTGTCTGAGGGAGAAATTACTGATTTAGGGAACATTTCTCAGCAGGCTGAATCTGATGTGATTACATTTAAATTTAAATTGGAACATCTCCGCATTTTGCTTAAGGAGGTATTATCCACTCTGGATGATTGTGAAAATTTAGTCATCCCAGAGAAACTATGTAAAATGGACAAGTTCCTAGAGGTGCCGGGGCTCCCAGAAGCTTTTCCTATACCCAAGCGGGTGGCGGACATTGTTAATAAAGAATGGGAAAGGCCCGGTATTCCTTTCGTCCCTCCCCCCATATTTAAAAAATTGTTTCCTATGGTCGACCCCAGAAAGGACTTATGGCAGTCAGTCCCCAAGGTCGAGGGAGCGGTTTCTACTTTAAACAAACGCACCACTATTCCCATAGAGGATAGTTGTGCTTTCAAAGATCCTATGGATAAAAAATTAGAAGGTTTGCTTAAAAAGATGTTTGTTCAGCAGGGTTACCTTCTACAACCCATTTCATGCATTGTCCCTGTCACTACTGCCGCATATTTCTGGTTTGATGAACTGCTTAAGGTGCTCGATAGTGACTCTCCTCCTTATGAGGAGATTATGGACAGAATCAATGCTCTCAAATTGGCTAATTCTTTCACTCTAGACGCCTCTTTGCAATTGGCTAAGTTAGCGGCTAAGAACTCTGGGTTTGCTATTGTGGCGCGCAGAGCGCTTTGGTTGAAATCTTGGTCGGCTGATGCGTCTTCCAAGAACAAGCTACTAAACATTCCTTTCAAGGGGAAAACGTTGTTTGGTCCTGACTTGAAAGAGATTATCTCTGATATCACTGGGGGTAAGGGCCACGCCCTTCCTCAGGATCGGCCTTTCAAGGCAAAAAATAGACCTAATTTTCGTCCCTTTCGTAAAAACGGACCAGCCCAAGGTGCTACGTCCTCTAAGCAAGAGGGTAATACTTCTCAGGCCAAGCCAGCTTGGAGACCAATGCAAGGCTGGAACAAGGGAAAGCAGGCCAAGAAACCTGCCACTGCTACCAAGACAGCATGAAATATTGGCCCCCGATCCGGGACCGGATCTGGTGGGGGGCAGACTCTCTCTCTTCGCTCAGGCTTGGGCAAGAGATGTTCTGGATCCTTGGGCGCTAGAAATAGTCTCCCAGGGTTATCTTCTGGAATTCAAGGGACTTCCCCCAAGGGGGAGGTTCCACAGGTCGCAGTTGTCTTCAGACCACATAAAAAGACAGGCGTTCTTACATTGTGTAGAAGACCTGTTAAAAATGGGAGTGATTCATCCTGTTCCATTAAGAGAACAAGGGATGGGGTTCTACTCCAATCTGTTCATAGTTCCCAAAAAAGAGGGAACGTTCAGACCAATCCTAGATCTCAAGATCTTAAACAAATTTCTCAAGGTCCCATCGTTCAAGATGGAAACCATTCGAACTATCCTTCCTTCCATCCAGGAAGGTCAATTCATGACCACGGTGGATTTAAAGGATGCGTATCTACATATTCCTATCCACAAGGAACATCATCGGTTCCTAAGGTTTGCATTCCTGGACAAACATTACCAGTTCGTGGCGCTTCCTTTCGGATTAGCCACTGCTCCAAGGATTTTCACAAAGGTACTAGGGTCCCTTCTAGCGGTGCTAAGACCAAGGGGCATTGCAGTAGTACCTTACCTGGACGACATTCTGATTCAAGCGTCGTCCCTTCCTCAAGCAAAGGCTCACACGGACATTGTCCTGGCCTTTCTCAGATCTCACGGCTGGAAAGTGAACGTGGAAAAGAGTTCTCTATCCCCGTCAACAAGGGTTCCCTTCTTGGGAACAATTATAGACTCCTTAGAAATGAGGATCTTTCTAACAGAGGCCAGAAAAACAAAGCTTCTGGACTCTTGTCGGATACTTCATTCCGTTCCTCTTCCTTCCATAGCTCAGTGCATGGAAGTGATCGGGTTGATGGTGGCGGCGATGGACATAGTTCCTTTTGCGCGCATTCATCTAAGACCATTACAACTGTGCATGCTCAGTCAGTGGAATGGGGACTATACAGACTTGTCTCCGAAGATACAAGTAAATCAGAGGACCAGAGACTCACTCCGTTGGTGGCTGTCCCTGGACAATCTGTCTCAAGGGATGATGTTCCACAGACCAGAGTGGGTCATTGTCACGACCGACGCCAGTCTGATAGGCTGGGGCGCGGTCTGGGGATCCCTGAAAGCTCAGGGTCTTTGGTCTCGGGCAAGAATCTCTTCTACCGATAAATATTCTGGAACTGAGAGCGATATTCAATGCTCTCCAGGCCTGGCCCCAGCTTGCGAGGACCAGGTTCATACGGTTTCAATCAGACAACATGACGACTGTTGCGTACATCAACCATCAGGGGGGAACAAGGAGTTCCCTAGCGATGGAAGAAGTAACCAAAATTATTCTTTGGGCGGAGTCTCACTCCTGCCACCTGTCTGCTATCCACATCCCAGGAGTGGAAAATTGGGAAGCGGATTTTCTGAGTCGGCAGACATTGCATCCGGGGGAGTGGGAACTCCATCCGGAAATCTTTGCCCAAGTCACTCACCTGTGGGGCATTCCAGACATGGATCTGATGGCCTCTCGTCAGAACTTCAAAGTTCCTTGCTACGGGGCCAGATCCAGGGATCCCAAGGCGGCTCTAGTGGATGCACTAGTAGCACCTTGGACCTTCAAACTAGCTTATGTGTTCCCGCCATTTCCTCTCATCCCCAGGCTGATAGCCAGGATCAAGCAGGAGAGGGCGTCGGTGATCTTGATAGCTCCTGCGTGGCCACGCAGGACTTGGTATGCAGATCTGGTGAATATGTCATCGGCTCCACCTTGGAAGCTACCTTTGAGACGAGACCTTCTTGTTCAGGGTCCGTTCGAACATCCGATCTGGTTTCACTCCAGCTGACTGCTTGGAGATTGAACGCTTGATTTTATCGAAGCGAGGATTCTCAGATTCTGTTATCGATACTCTTGTTCAGGCCAGAAAGCCTGTGACTAGAAAGATTTACCACAAAATTTGGAAAAAATATATCCGTTGGTGTGAATCTAAAGGATTCCCTTGGGACAAGGTTAAGATTCCTAGGATTCTATCCTTCCTTCAAGAAGGATTGGAAAAAGGATTATCTGCAAGTTCCCTGAAGGGACAGATTTCTGCCTTGTCGGTATTACTTCACAAAAAGCTGGCAGCTGTGCCAGATGTTCAAGCCTTTGTTCAGGCTCTGGTTAGAATCAAGCCTGTTTACAAACCTTTGACTCCTCCTTGGAGTCTCAATTTAGTTCTTTCAGTTCTTCAGGGGGTTCCGTTTGAACCCTTACATTCCGTTGATATTAAGTTATTATCTTGGAAAGTTTTGTTTTTAGTTGCGATTTCTTCTGCTAGAAGAGTCTCAGAATTATCTGCTCTGCAGTGTTCTCCTCCTTATCTGGTGTTCCATGCAGATAAGGTGGTTTTACGTACTAAACCTGGTTTTCTTCCAAAAGTTGTTTCTAACAAAAACATTAACCAGGAGATTATCGTACCTTCTCTGTGTCCAAAACCAGTTTCAAAGAAGGAACGTTTGTTGCACAATTTGGATGTTGTTCGCGCTCTAAAATTCTATTTAGATGCTACAAAGGATTTTAGACAAACATCTTCCTTGTTTGTTGTTTATTCAGGTAAAAGGAGAGGTCAAAAAGCAACTTCTACCTCTCTCTCTTTTTGGATTAAAAGCATCATCAGATTGGCTTACGAGACTGCCGGACGGCAGCCTCCCGAAAGAATCACAGCTCATTCCACTAGGGCTGTGGCTTCCACATGGGCCTTCAAGAACGAGGCTTCTGTTGATCAGATATGTAGGGCAGCGACTTGGTCTTCACTGCACACTTTTACCAAATTTTACAAGTTTGATACTTTTGCTTCTTCTGAGGCTATTTTTGGGAGAAAGGTTTTGCAAGCCGTGGTGCCTTCCATTTAGGTGACCTGATTTGCTCCCTCCCTTCATCCGTGTCCTAAAGCTTTGGTATTGGTTCCCACAAGTAAGGATGACGCCGTGGACCGGACACACCTATGTTGGAGAAAACAGAATTTATGTTTACCTGATAAATTTCTTTCTCCAACGGTGTGTCCGGTCCACGGCCCGCCCTGGTTTTTTTAATCAGGTCTGATATTTTATTTTCTTTAACTACAGTCACCACGGTACCATATGGTTTCTCCTATGCAAATATTCCTCCTTAACGTCGGTCGAATGACTGGGGTAGGCGGAGCCTAGGAGGGATCATGTGACCAGCTTTGCTGGGCTCTTTGCCATTTCCTGTTGGGGAAGAGAATATCCCACAAGTAAGGATGACGCCGTGGACCGGACACACCGTTGGAGAAAGAAATTTATCAGGTAAACATAAATTCTGTTTTTTGGGTATGAGTCTATCAGCATGGCACATCTTGACTTGGCAAGATTTGCTCACTTTTCTTAGCAAAAACACTCCAAATCTGTCAGATTGTGAGGGCATCTCCTGTGCACAGCCCTCTTCAGATCACCCTAAAGATTTTTGATCGGATTCAGGTCTGGGCTCTGACTGGGCCATTCCAAAAATCTAATCTTCTTCTGGTGAAGCCATTCCTTTGTTGATTTGATTGTATGCTTTGGGTCATTGTCATGCTGAAAGTTGAAGTTTCTTTTCATGTTCAGCTTTCTAGCAGAAGCCTGAGGGTTTTGTGCCAATGTTGACTGGTATTTGGAACTGTTCATAATTCCCTCTACCTTGACTAAGGCCCCAGTTCCAGCTGAAGAAAAACAGCCCCAAAGCATGATGCTGCCACCACCATGGTTCACTGTGGGTATGGTGTTCTTTTGGTGATATGCAGTGCTGTTTTTGTGCCAAACATATCTTTTGGAATTATGGCCAAAAAGTTCAACCTTGGTTTCATCAGAACATAACACCTTTTCCTACATGCTTTTGGGAGACTTCAGATGTGTTTTTGCTAAATTTAGCCAAGCTTGGATGTTTTTTTTTCGTAAGAAAAGGCTTCCGCCACTCTACCCCATAGCCCAGACATATGAAGAATACAGAAGATTGTTGTCACATGTACCACACAGCCAGTACTTGCCAGATATTCCTACAGCACCTTTAATGTTGCTGTAGGCCTCTTGGCTGCCTCCCAGACCAGTTTTCTTCTCGTCTTTTCATCAATTTTGCTGGGACATCCAGTTCTTGGTAATGTCACTGTTGTGCCATATTTTCTTCACTTGATGATGACTGTCTTCACTGTGTTCCATGGTATATCTAAAGCCTTGGAAAAATTGTTGTACCCTTCTCCTGACAAAAAAGCTTTTTTGGGATTCCGTTTTTTGGGAGGCTTGTTTCTTTCTACATGACATTTGACAAAGGTGTTGCAAGACACCGAAACGTTATGTCTTTTTTATGATTACCTAAAATAAGTTATTTCTTATGAAGACCAGTGAGTGCCTTTTTTGATGGAACTGTATATATATATATATATATATATATATGTGTGTGTATATATATATATATATATATATGCCAAAACAAGGTTTGTAGCGTTGCGCTCTGCCTTACCCTGCACGCTTCAACGGCACACTGGAGCTTAAGGACTGACGTCAGACGTCTTCACTGGGAATGCTCCGCAGACAACACCGCTAGTCCACAGTGTCAAATGCACAAAAAACAACATAGGCTACTCGGGCACTCCTTATGATAAAACGTAAAAGTTTATTCAAATACACTTGTCTTAAAAGCAGGCAATATAAAAATTCAATAGCCGAAAAAGGTCTCCAGCTAAAAGACAAAGTTTCCACATAATGACACTAGCACATACACAGTAGATGAGGACTGCTGGGATCCTGTGCAGCAGACATGTTTCGTGCTCCAACAGCACTTGTTTACTGCTCACAGGATTCCCAGCCTCCTTCAGTCCTTAAGTAATCATTTTTTAAAGGCATATATGCTCAAAATATAAAGTCCTCATTATACACCATTTTAGACAATTCTATATGGGCACTAAGTACAATTTGTTCAAAACAAGATAGGAAGTACATAAAGTATTTGTATTATACTAATAATCCAATGTTATGTTCATTTTTCATATAAGAATATTAATAACTTCCAATTGTTTATTCTATACATTAATTCTAGAGGTTAAACACATAAATGAATGTCCCTCCCAATGTCCCTCCCAAAAGGTATGGAGGTATTCATGGTAAAGATCCAAAAGACTTCTCTAAGACCTAATTTTTTCCCCCTATCACCTCCCCTTTACCAAACCGGGACATGATCTATTGCTTGCACAGTTAATAAATTGACATTTGAATTATGATTTTCCCTAAAGTGTCTTGCTATAGGAGTGTCAGAATCGGGATCCTCAATAGATCGTACATGGGCTAGAAACCTGTCCTTTAGAAGTTGTTTAGTTTTTCCTATGTACTGCTTATAGCACCCCCTACAGGTTAACAGATAAACTACATGGTGTGTAGTACAATTGATATTAAAGTTAATTTTATGTATCTTATTTGTACTAGTTTAAACAAAGGAATCACCTTCCTTTACATAGTCGCAGGTTTTACAAATCTTTTTCCTGCACTTAAAAAATCCTTTTCTTTGTTTCAACCAACAAAGGTTAGTTGATTTTTTTTTAACAATCTGAGGGGGATACATAGTTCCCTATAGTTTTACCCTTCCTAGATATATAGTCACATCCACCTTTCACAATTGTTTTAAATCCTGGATCAGTGTGTAATATAGGGATACATTGTTTTACAATGTTGCAAATATTTCTGTATTCTAAGCTATATGTTGTGATAAACGTAGGCTTTTGTTTTTTATCCCTATTATGTGTGTTACTGTATTTATTCTTATATTTTAGTAATTCATCTCTGGTTAATGTATCTACTTCTGTACATGCTTTATTTAGGATAGTTAAGTCATATCCCCTATCCAATAGCCACTCTGTAATGATATCTACTTGCTTTTTATAATCATCTATACTAGAGCAATTTCTTTTAGCCCTTATATATTGACCTTTAGAGGTACCATATATGGTGTGTCTCAGATGATTTGAATTAAATTCTAATATAGTGTTTCCAGAAGTAGGTTTTCTGTATAGATCAGTTTCTATACAACCTGTGATGTCATTTCCTGAGATAATTATATCCAAAAAACTAATTTTGTGGGTGTTTTGTTCGCCCACAAGTCTAATCCCACTATGATTCATATTTAGATACTCACAGAATTTTTCCACATTATGCTCATCACTGTCTATGATGAAAATCAGGTCATCGATAAACCTCACATATAAAATATTATCCTTTAGGGGATTGCCATCTCCAAAGACGTGGAACCGCTCCCACCATCCCATAAAGAGATTGACATAGCAGGGGGCAAATTTGGCCCCCGTAGCGGTTCCATGCCTCTGAATATAGAAACCCCCCTCAAACATAAAAAAATTATGTGTAAGCAGGTACTCAATAGAACACATGATAAATTGTTTAGTCATCTCATCGTAATTACTTTGACTCTCTAAAAAGAACTCTATTGCTCCAAGGCCATTTTGGTGTGTAATGGAGGTATATAGAGAAGCCACATCTACTACCAGGAACCTATAGCTAGATTTCACTGAATTTTCTGCAACTTTAGAAGCAGATCCATGCTGTCTTGTATAAAGCTAGGTAACTTATTTGCCAATGGTTGTAGAAAAGTGTCCATCAGGTCTGACGGGTTCATTTAGAGAGTTAAAGGGACAGTCTAGGCCAAAATAAACTTTCATGATTCAGATAGAGCATGTAATTTTAAACAATTTTCCAATTTACTTTTATCATCAATTTTGCTTTGTTCTCTTGGTATTCTTAGTTGAAAACAACCTAGGAGGTTCATATGCTAATTTCTTAGGCCTTGAAGCCCACCTCTTTCAGATTGCATTTTAACAGTTTTTCACCACTAGAGGGTGTTAGTTCACATATTTCATATAGATAACACTGTGCTCTTGCACGTGAAGTAATCTGGGAGCAGGCACTGATTGGCTAGACTGCAAGTGTTTCAAAAGAACTGAAAAAAGGGGCAGTTTGCAGAGGCTTAGATACAAGATAATCACAGAGGTTAAAAGTATATTATTATAACTGTGTTGGTTATGCAAAACTGGGAAATGGGTAATAAAGGGATTATCTATCTTTTAAAACAATAAAAATTCTGGTGTAGACTGTCCCTTTAATGCCCGCTATTATGGGGCGACCCGGTGGGTTTTCCATGTCCTTGTGGACCTTTGGAAAATAATGAAATATTGGTATTAACATCTCCTCTGTTGAATGTGCAATTACATTATTATATCTTGCCCTTGTTATGATTTCACACAGAATTTCCCTGTATAGTTTAGTAGGATTCTCTTTTAGTTTAATATAGACCTCAGACGAGCGAACTATAATTCTATTGTCATTAGTAATTTTATTTAATGCTTCCTTTTCTTTATGTGACATATTATATTTAGGTTTTTAGATTTTTTTATCCAGCTCTCTAAGTTTTTCTTCTACCACTTTTTGAAAGGTTTCCACAGGATGTGTTCTGGAACTAACAGGATAAAAATTACTTTTCTTCCTAAATTTGGTTAGATCAATGTCACTTTCAGTAACTAGATGTTCTATGTTACCAGTGTTTTCACCAAGTAAACCCTGTAAATCTATTTATAGAGCAAATTTCAGAAAATGTCAGATTTTCCTCTACTGAACCATCATTGGATGTACATATTTCTCTTGTAAGATGTATCGAGTCCACGGATTCATCCATACTTGTGGGATATTCTCCTTCCCTACAGGAAGTGGCAGAGAGAGCACCCACAGCGGAGCTGTCTATATAGCTCCTCCCTTAGCTCCACCCCCCAGTCTTTCTCTCTGCCTGCTTAACTGCTAGGAAGGGCAAAGTGAGTGTGGTGACAAAAATGTTAGTTTTTATTTTCTCAAGCAAAAGTTTGTTATTTTAAATGGTACCGGTGTGTACTATTTACTCTCTGGCAGAAAAGGGATGAAGATTTCTGCAAGGAGGATGATGATCTTAGCATTTTGTAACTAAGATCCACTGCTGTTCTCACAAGGGCTGAAGAGTACAGGAAAACTTCAGTTGGGGGAACAGTTTGCAGGCTAAACTGCATTAAGGTATGTTCAGTCTATTTTTTTCTAGACAGACTGTTATTTCTAGAAAAGGCTGGCAATATCCCCATGAGGGAAAGGTAAGCTGTATTCAGTAAAAGAGGAATCCAAGCTTGCATAAAGGGCTTATAGTTACTGGTGACACTAATAGGAAAAAACGTTTTGGTTTAGTTACAAATAAAATGTTTTTTGAGGGACTTTAAGGAGTCTTTGTGGCTTGTTTAAGGGTTATTAACCCACATGGCTAGTTTAAGAAACACTCTGGTGTTTTTTAGGCCCCATAACTTCGAGTGAGGTGGGAGGGGCCTATTTTAAGTTGCACAGTTTATTTACCTCAGAAGCTTCCAGCTACTTCTCCAGAGATTCCTGCTGTATTTGAGGGCTGTAAAGAGGTTTTTCCCCCACAAATCGTTCCTAAAGGGCAGGTAGGCTCCACAGCAGAGCTGTGGCAAGGTGCTGAACGTTATTTTACCGGTTTTTAAGTTTTTTCAATCCGGTTTTTACATTAAGGAGTTAATTGTTTATTTGCATAGTTGTGCAAAGTTACTAAGGCTTTATGATGCTGCTGTAAACATTTCGTTGTGTTTACTGCTTTTTTACACTGTTTTGCAGAGTTTGTGCAGCTTTTTTTCTCTTAAAGGCACAGTACAGTTTTTGTTTAAAGTGTTATTTACTTTGATTAAAGTGTTTTCCAAGCTTGCTTGTTACATTACTAGCCTGTTTAACATGCCTGACACCAAGGAGAATCCTTGTTCTATGTGTTTAGAAGCCATTGTGGACCCCCCTCTTAGAATGTGTCCCACTTGCACTGATATGTCTATAAATTATAAAGAGCATATTTTAGCACTTAAAAATATTGCAATAGATTATTCTCAGTTAGAAGGAAATGAGGGTTTAGCATCTAGCTCTCCCCAAGTGTCACAACCAGTAACGCCCGCACAAGTGACACCAAGTACCTCTAGTGCGTCTAATTCATTTACTTTACAAGACATGGCCACAGTTATGAATAAAACCCTCACAGAGGTTTTCTCTAAACTGCCTGGTTTACAAGGAAAGCGTGTCAGCTCTGGGTTAAGAACAAATGCTGAGCCGTCTGACGCTTTAGTAGCCGTATCCGATATACCCTCACAATGTTCTGAAGTAGGGGTAAGGGATTTGTTATCTGAGGGAGAGATTTCTGATTCAGGAAAGACGCTTCTGATATGACGGCCTTTAAATTTAAGCTTGAACACCTCCGCTTATTGCTCAAGGAGGTATTAGCTACTCTAGACGATTGTGACCCTATAGTGGTCCCAGAGAAATTGTGTAAAATGGACAGATACTTAGAGGTTCCTGTTTACACTGATGTTTTTCCAGTCCCTAAGAGGATTGTAACTATTGTTACTAAGGAGTGGGATAAACCAGGTATTCCGTTCGCTACCACCTCCTGTTTTTAAGAAAATGTTTCCCATATCTGACACCATACAGGACTCGTGGCAGAAGGTTCCTAAGGTGGAGGGAGCTATTCTACTATTGCTAAGCGTACAACTATACCTATTGAAGACAGTTGTGCTTTCAAAGTTCCTATGGATAAAAAATTAGAGGGTCTCCTAAAGAAAATTTTTGTTCATCAAGGTTTCTTTCATGTAATTAGCAAGAGTCCATGAGCTAGTGACGTATGGGATATACATTCCTACCAGGAGGGGCAAAGTTTCCCAAACCTCAAAATGCCTATAAATACACCCCTCACCACACCCACAATTCAGTTTTACAAACTTTGCCTCCTATGGAGGTGGTGAAGTAAGTCTGTGCTAGATTCTACGTTGATATGCGCTCCACAGCAAGTTGGAGCCCGGTTTTCCTCTCAGCGTGCAGTGAATGTCAGAGGGATGTGAAGAGAGTATTGCCTATTTGAATGCAGTGATCTCCTTCTACGGGGTCTATTTCATAGGTTCTCTGTTATCGGTCGTAGAGATTCATCTCTTACCTCCCTTTTCAGATCGACGATATACTCTTATTTATATACCATTACCTCTGCTGATTTTCGTTTCAGTACTGGTTTGGCTTTCTACAAACATGTAGATGAGTGTCCTGGGGTAAGTAAATCTTATTTTCTGTGACACTCTAAGCTATGGTTGGGCACTTTATTTATAAAGTTCTAAATATATGTATTCAAACATTTATTTGCCTTGACTCAGAATGTTCAACATTCCTTATTTTCAGACAGTCAGTTTCATATTTGGGATAATGCATTTGAATCAATCATTTTTTCTTACCTTAAAATTTGACTTTTTTTCCCTGTGGGCTGTTAGGCTCGCGGGGGCTGAAAATGCTTCATTTTATTGCGTCATTCTTGGCGCAGACTTTTTTGGCGCAAAAAATCTTTTCTGTTTCCGGCGTCATACGTGTCGCCGGAAGTTGCGTCATTTTTTTGACGTCCTTTTGCGCCAAAAATGTCGGCGTTCCGGATGTGGCGTCATTTTTGGCGCCAAAAAGCATTTAGGCGCCAAACAATGTGGGCGTATTATTTGGCGCCAAAAAATATGGGCGTCGCTTTTGTCTCCACATTATTTCAGTCTCATTTTTTCTTTGCTTCTGGTTACTAGAAGCTTGTTTATTGGCATTTTTTCCCATTCCTGAAACTGTCATTTAAGGAATTTGATCAATTTTGCTTTATATGTTGTTTTTTCTCTTACATATTGCAAGATGTCTCACGTTGCATCTGAGTCAGAAGATACTTCAGGAAAATCGCTGTCTAGTGCTGGAACTACCAAAGCTAAGTGTATCTGCTGTAAACTTTTGGTAGCTATTCCTCCGGCTGTTGTTTGTATTAATTGTCATGACAAACTTGTTAAAGCAGATAATATTTCCCTTAGTAATGTACCATTGCCTGTTGCAGTTCCCTCAACATCTAAGGTGCTGAATGTTCCTGATAACATAAGAGATTTTGTTTCTGAATCCATCAAGAAGGCTATGTCTGTTATTTCTCCTTCTAGTAAACATAAAAAATCTTTTAAAACTTCTCTCTCTACAGATGAATTTTTAAATGAACATCATCATTCTGATTCTGATGACTCTTCTGGTTCAGAGGATTCTGTCTCAGAGATTGATGCTGATAAATCTTCATATTTATTTAAAATGGAATTTATTCGTTCTTTACTTAAAGAAGTACTAATTGCTTTAGAAATAGAGGATTCTGGTCCTCTTGATACTAATTCTAAACGTTTAGATAAGGTATTTAAATCTCCTGTGGTTATTCCAGAAGTTTTTCCTGTTCCTAATGCTATTTCTGAAGTAATTTCCAGAGAATGGGATAAATTGGGTAATTCATTTACTCCTTCTAAACGTTTTAAGCAATTATATCCTGTGCCGTCTGACAGATTAGAATTTTGGGACAAAATCCCTAAAGTCGATGGGGCTATTTCTACCCTTGCTAAACGTACTACTATTCCTACGTCAGATGGTACTTCGTTTAAAGATCCTTTAGATAGGAAAATTGAATCCTTTCTAAGAAAAGCTTATCTGTGTTCAGGTAATCTTCTTAGACCTGCTATATCTTTGGCTGATGTTGCTGCAGCTTCAACTTTTTGGTTGGAGACTTTAGCACAACAAGTAACAGATCATGATTCTCATAATATTATTATTCTTCTTCAGCATGCTAATAATTTTATCTGTGATGCCATTTTTGATATTATCAGAGTTGATGTCAGGTTTATGTCTCTAGCTATTTTAGCTAGAAGAGCTTTATGGCTTAAAACTTGGAATGCTGATATGGCTTCTAAATCAACTCTACTTTCCATTTCTTTCCAGGGTAACAAATTATTTGGTTCTCAGTTGGATTCCATTATCTCAACTGTTACTGGTGGGAAAGGAACTTTTTTACCACAGGATAAAAAATCTAATGGTAAAAACAGGGCTAATAATCGTTTTCGTTCCTTTCGTTTCAACAAAGAACAAAAGCCTGATCCTTCATCCTCAGGAGCAATTTCAGTTTGGAAACCATCTCCAGTCTGGAATAAATCCAAGCCTTCTAGAAAGGCAAAGCCTGCTTCTAAGTCCACATGAAGGTGCGGCCCTCATTCCAGCTCAGCTGGTAAGGGGGCAGGTTACGTTTTTTCAAAGAAATTTGGATCAATTCTGTTCACATTCTTTGGATTCAGAACATTGTTTCAGAAGGGTACAGAATTGGTTTCAAGATGAGACCTCCTGCAAAGAGATTTTTTCTTTCCCGTGTCCCAGTAAATCCAGTGAAAGCTCAAGCATTTCTGAATTGTGTTTCAGATCTAGAGTTGGCTGGAGTAATTATGCCAGTTCCAGTTCTGGAACAGGGGATGGGGTTTTATTCAAATCTCTTCATTGTACCAAAGAAGGAGAATTCCTTCAGACCAGTTCTGGATCTAAAAATATTGAATCGTTATGTAAGGATACCAACGTTCAAAATGGTAACTGTAAGGACTATCTTGCCTTTTGTTCAGCAAGGGCATTTTATGTCCACAATAGATTTACAGGATGCATATCTGCATATTCTGATTCATCCAGATCATTATCAGTTCCTGAGATTCTCTTTTCTGGACAAGCATTACCAGTTTGTGGCTCTGCCGTTTGGCCTAGCTACAGCTCCAAGAATTTTTACAAAGGTTCTCGGTGCCCTTCTGTCTGTAATCAGAGAACAGGGTATTGTGGTATTTCCTTATTTGGACGATATCTTGGTACTTGCTCAGTCTTCACATTTAGCAGAATTTCATACGAATCGACTTGTGTTGTTTCTTCAAGATCATGGTTGGAGGATCAATTCACCAAAAAGTTCATTGATTCCTCAGACAAGGGTAACCTTTCTGGGTTTCCAGATAGATTCAGTGTCCATGACTCTGTCTTTAACAGACAAGAGACGTCTAAAATTGATTTCAGCTTGTCGAAACCTTCAGTCACAATCATTCCCTTCGGTAGCCTTATGCATGGAAATTCTAGGTCTTATGACTGCTGCATCGGACGCGATCCCCTTTGCTCGTTTTCACATGCGACCTCTTCAGCTCTGTATGCTGAATCAATGGTGCAAGGATTACACAAAGATATCTCAATTAATATCTTTAAAACCGATTGTACGACACTCTCTAACGTGGTGGACAGATCACCATCGTTTAATTCAGGGGGCTTCTTTTGTGCTTCCGACCTGGACTGTAATTTCAACAGATGCAAGTCTCACAGGTTGGGGAGCTGTGTGGGGATCTCTGACGGCACAAGGAGTTTGGGAATCTCAGGAGGTGAGATTACCGATCAATATTTTGGAACTCCGTGCAATTTTCAGAGCTCTTCAGTCTTGGCCTCTTCTGAAGAGAGAATCGTTCATTTGTTTTCAGACAGACAATGTCACTACTGTGGCATACATCAATCATCAAGGAGGGACTCACAGTCCTCTGGCTATGAAAGAAGTATCTCGAATTCTGGTTTGGGCGGAATCCAGCTCCTGTCTAATCTCTGCGGTTCATTTCCCAGGTATAGACAATTGGGAAGCGGATTATCTCAGTCGCCAAACGTTGCATCCGGGCGAATGGTCTCTTCACCCAGAGGTATTTCTTCAGATTGTTCAAATGTGGGAGCTTCCAGAAATAGATCTGATGGCGTCTCATCTAAACAAGAAACTTCCCAGGTATCTGTCCAGATCCCGGGATCCTCAGGCGGAAGCAGTGGATGCATTATCACTTCCTTGGAAGTATCATCCTGCTTATATCTTTCCGCCTCTAGTTCTTCTTCCAAGAGTAATCTCCAAGATTCTGAAGGAATGCTCGTTTGTTCTGCTGGTAGCTCCGGCATGGCCTCACAGGTTTTGGTATGCGGATCTTGTCCGGATGGCCTCTTGCCATCCGTGGACTCTTCCGCTACGACCAGACCTTCTGTCGCAAGGTCCTTTTTTCCATCAGGATCTCAAATCCTTAAATTTAAAGGTATGGAGATTGAACGCTTGATTCTTGGTCAAAGAGGTTTCTCTGACTCTGTGATTAATACTATGTTGCAGGCTCGTAAATCTGTATCCAGAGAGATATATTATAGAGTCTGGAAGACTTATATTTCTTGGTGTCTTTCTCATCATTTTTCTTGGCATTCTTTTAGAATTCCGAGAATTTTACAGTTTCTTCAGGATGGTTTAGATAAAGGTTTATCCGCAAGTTCTTTGAAAGGACAAATCTCTGCTCTTTCTGTTCTTTTTCACAGAAAGATTGCTAATCTTCCTGATATTCATTGTTTTGTACAAGCTTTGGTTCGTATAAAACCTGTCATTAAGTCAATTTCTCCTCCTTGGAGTTTGAATTTGGTTCTGGGGGCTCTTCAAGCTCCTCCGTTTGAACCTATGCATTCATTGGACATTAAATTGCTTTCTTGGAAAGTTTTGTTCCTTTTGGCAATCTCTTCTGCCAGAAGAGTTTCTGAATTATCTGCTCTTTCTTGTGAGTCTCCTTTTCTGATTTTTCATCAGGATAAGGCAGTGTTGCGAACTTCTTTTGAATTTTTACCTAAAGTTGTGAATTCTAACAACAATAGTAGGGAAATTGTGGTTCCTTCATTATGTCCTAATCCTAAGAATTCTAAGGAGAAATCATTGCATTCTTTGGATGTTGTTAGAGCTTTGAAATATTATGTTGAAGCTACTAAGTCTTTCCGAAAGACTTCTAGTTTATTTGTTATCTTTTCTGGTTCTAGAAAAGGCCAGAAAGCTTCTGCCATTTCTTTGGCATCTTGGTTGAAATCTTTAATTCATCTTGCCTATGTTGAGTCGGGTAAATCTCCGCCTCAAAGGATTACAGCTCATTCTACTAGGTCAGTTTCTACTTCCTGGGCGTTTTGGAATGAAGCTTCGATTGATCAGATTTGCAAAGCAGCAACTTGGTCCTCTTTGCATACTTTTACTAAATTCTACCATTTTGATGTATTTTCTTCTTCTGAATCAGTTTTTGGTAGAAAAGTACTTCAGGCAGCGGTTTCAGTTTGAATCTTCTGCTTATGTTTTTCATTAAACTTTATTTTGGTTGTGGATTATTTTCAGCAGGAATTGGCTGTCTTTATTTTATCCCTCCCTCTCTAGTGACTCTTGCGTGGAAAGATCCACATCTTGGGTAATCATTATCCCATACGTCACTAGCTCATGGACTCTTGCTAATTACATGAAAGAAAACATAATTTATGTAAGACCTTACCTGATAAATTCATTTCTTTCATATTAGCAAGAGTCCATGAGGCCCACCCTTTTTTGGGGTGGTTATGATTTTTGTATAAAGCACAATTATTCCAATTCCTTATTTTATATGCTTTCGCACTTTTTTATCACCCCACTTCTTGGCTATTCGTTAAACTGAATTGTGGGTGTGGTGAGGGGTGTATTTATAGGCATTTTGAGGTTTGGGAAACTTTGCCCCTTCTGGTAGGAATGTATATCCCATACGTCACTAGCTCATGGACTCTTGCTAATATGAAAGAAATTAATTTATCAGGTAAGTTCTTACATAAATTATGTTTTTCTTCTCCAACCTATTGCATGCATTGTTCCTGTAACGACTGCAGCTGCTTTCTGGTTTGAGGCTCTAGAAGAGGCTCTCCAGGTGGAGACTCCATTAGAGGATATTATGGATAGAATTAATGCCCTTAAGTTGGCTAATTCTTTCATTACAGATGCCGCTTTCCAAATGGCTAAATTAGCGGCAAAGAATTCAGGTTTTGCCATTTTAGCACACAGGGCGTTATGGCTTAAGTCCTGGTCTGCTGTTGTGTCATCAAAATCTAAATTATTGAACATCCCTTTCAAAGGAAAGACCCTATTCGGGCCTGCACTGAAAGAAATTATTTCAGACATCACTGGAGGGAAAGGCCATGCCCTCCCTCAGGATAAAACAAATAAGATGAGGACCAAACAAAATAATTTTCGTTCCTTTCGGAACTTCAAGGGTGGTCCCACTTCAGCTTCCCCTGAAGCAAAGCAAGAGGGGAATTCTGTCCAATCCAAGTCAGTCTGAAGACCTAACCAGGCTTGGAACAAAGGTAAACAGGCCAAGAAGCCTGCTGCTGCCTCTAAGACAGCATGGATGGGTAGCCCCCGATCCTGGACCAGATCTAGTAGGCAGCAGACTTTCTCTTTGCTCAGGCAAGAGATGTTCACGTTTCCTGGGCTTTAGAAATTGTGTCCCAAGGATATCTTCTGGACTTCAAAGACTCCCCCCCCCCCCCCCAAGGGGGAGATTTCACATTTCTCAATTGTCTGCAAACCAGACAAAGAGAGAGGCGTTCTTACACTGTGTAGAAGACCTACATACCATGGGAGTGATTCGCCCAGTTTCAAGAGCGGAACATGGGCTAGGTTTTTACTCCAACCTGTTTGTGGTTCCCAAAAAAGAGGGAACTTTCAGACCAATCTTGGATCTCAAATTCTAAATAAATTCCTCAGAGTACCATCTTTCAAGATGGAGACTATTTAGACTATTCTTCCTCTGATCCAGGAGGGTCAATATATGACTACCGTGGACTTAAAGGATGCGTATCTACACATCCCTATTCACAGAGATCATCATCAATTCCTCAGATTCGCCTTTCTGGACAGGCATTACCAGTTTGTGGCCCTTCCCTTCGGGTTGGCCACGGCTCACAGAATTTTCCCAAAGGTGCTAGGGTCCCTTTTGGCGGTTCTAAGACCGCGGGGTATAGCAGTGGCGCCTTATCTAGATGACATCTTAATTCAGGAGTCGACTTTCCAGCTAGCCAAGTCTCACACGGACATCGTGTTGGCTTTTCTGAGATCTCATGGGTGGAAGGTGAACATAAAAAAGAGTTCTCTCTTCCCTCTCACAAGAGTTTCCTTCCTAGGGACTCTGATAGACTCGGTAGAAATGAAAATATTTCTGACGGAGGTCAGAAAATCAAAACTTTTAATCACTTGCCGAGCTCTTCATTCCATTCCTCGGCCATCAGTGGCTCAGTGTATGGAGGTAATCGGACTTATGGTAGCGGCAATGGACATAGTTCCTTATGCCCGCCTACACCTCAGACCACTGCAACTATGCATGCTCAAACAGTGGAATGGGGATTATGCAGATTTATCTCCTCAACTGCATCTGGACCAAGAGACCAGAGATTCTCTTCTCTGGTGGTTGTCTCAGGACCACCTGTCTCAGGGAATATGTTTCCGCAGGCCAGAGTGGCTCATAGTAATGACAGATGCCAGCCTGCTAGGCATGGGTGCAGTCTGGAAATTCCTGAAAGCACAGGGCTTATGGTCTCGGGAGGAATCTCTCCTCCCGATAAACATTCTAGTACTGAGAGCGATATTCAATGCGCTTCAGGCGTGGCCTCAGCTAGCTGCGGCCAAATTCATCAGATTTCAGTCGGACAACATCACGACTGTAGCCTATATCAATCATCAAGGAGGAACACAGAGTTCTCTAGCGATGATGGAGGTAACCAAAATTATCCAATGGGCGGAGGATCACTCTTGCCATCTCTCAGGAATCCATATCCCAGGGGTAGAGAACTGGGAGGCGAATTTCCTAAGTCATTAGACTTTTCATCCGGGGGATTCGGAGCTCCATCCGGAGGTATTTGCCCAGCTTACTCAGCTATGGGGCACACCAGAATTGGATCTGATGGCGTCCCGACAGAACGCCAAACTTCTGCGTTACTGGTCCAGGTCCCGGGATCCCCAGGCGGTACTGATAGATGCTCTAGCAGTGCCCTGGTCCTTCAATCTGGCTTATGTATTTCTACCGTTTCCTCTCCTCCCACGTCTGGTTGCCAGAATCAAGCAGGAGAGAGCTTCGGTGATTCTGATAGCGCTTGCGTGGCCACGCAGGACTTGGTTTGCAGACCTGGTGGACATGTCATCTGTTCTACCAAGGACTCTGCCAATGTGGCAGGACCTTCTAATCCAAGGTCCGTTCAAGCATCCAAATCTAATTTCTCTGCGTCTAACTGCTTGGAGATTGAACGCCTGATTCTATCAAAGCGTGGTTTCTCTGAGTCGGTCATTGATACCCTGATTCAGGCTAGAAAGCCTGTCACCAGGAAAATCTATCATAAGATTTGGCACAAATATCTTTGTTGGTGTGAATCCAAGGGTTACTCATGGAGTAAAATTAGGATTCCTAGAATTTTGTCTTTTCTCCAAGAAGGATTGGAGAAGGGATTATCAGCTAGTTCCTTAAAGGGACAAATATCTTCTTTGTCTATTCTTTTACACAAACGTCTGGCAGATGTCCCAGACGTTCAAGCGTTTAGTCAGGCCTTGGTCAGGATCAAGCCTGTATTTAAACTTGTTGCTCCACCATGGAGCCTAAACTGGGTTCTTAAAGTTCTTCAAGGGGTTCCGTTTGAACCTATGCATTCCATAAATATTAAGCTTCTATCTTGGAAAGTTTTGTTTTTAGTAGCTATCTCTTCGGCTCGAAGAGTTTGAGTTATCTGCTTTACAGTGTGACTCACCTTATCTTATTTTCCATGCAGATAAGGTGGTTTTAAGTACCAAACCTGGATTCCTTCCTAAGGTTGTTTCTAATAGGAATATCAATCAGAAAATTGTTGTTCCTTCGCTGTGTCCTAATCCTCCTTTAAAGAAGGAACGTCTGTTGCACAAGCTTGATGTGGTTCGTGCTTTAAAGTTCTACTTACAAGCAACCAAAGATTTCCGTCAAACATCTTCATTGTTTGTTGTCTATTCTGGTAAGCGGAGAGGTCAAAAGGCTACGGCTACCTCTCTTTCTTTTTGGCTGCAAAGCATCATCCGTATGGCTTATGAGACTGCTGGCCAGCAGCCTCCTGAAAGAATTACTGCTCATTCTACTAGAGCAGTGGCTTCCACATGGGCTTTTAAAAATGAGGCTTCCATTGAACAGATTTGTAAGGCGGAGACTTGGTCTTCGCTTCATACTTTTTCCAAATTTTACAAATTCTATTCTTTTGCTTCTTCGGAGGCTATTTTTGGGAGAAAGGTTCTACAAGCAGTGGTGCCTTCCGTTTAAGGAACCTGTCTTGTCCCTCCCTTCATCCGTGTCCTAAAGCTTTGGTATTGGTATCCCACAAGTATGGATGAATCCGTGGACTCGATACATCTTACAAGAGAAAACAGAATTTATGCTTACCTGATAAATTTCTTTCTCTTGTGATGTATCGAGTCCACGGCCCGCCCTGTCTATTTAAGACAGGTAGTATATTATTATTTAAAAAACTTCAGTCACCACTGCACCCTATAGTTTCTCCTTTTTCTTCCTAGCCTTCGGTCGAATGACTGGGGGGTGGAGCTAAGGGAGGAGCTATATAGACGGCTCCGCTGTGGGTGCTCTCTCTGCCACTTCCTGTGGGGAAGGAGAATATCCCACAAGTATGGATGAATCCGTGGACTCGATACATCACAAGAGAAAGACATTTATCAGGTAAGCATAAATTCTGTTTTTATCTTGTTCCTCCACAGCATTGGCAAAATGTTTGCAAAGTGTTAACTTTCTAACAAACCTATTCACATCCAAAATTGTATTGAATAGTTTAAAATGCTGTGAGGGTACAAAATTAAGACCCTTAGATAATACATTCATTTCTACATCCGTCAAAACTACATTAGATAAATTCAGTACATTATTATTCAAGCATATTTTTTCTGGTGTGTCCCTGATCTTGTCACATATATTTTCTGTTGTTGTGTCTTCTTCTTGTCCTGATTTGTATTCTCTTCTCCTCCCCTGTGGTCCGGACGTTGTTCTTTTCCCCCTTTTTACCTCTATGAACTTTTTTCGCCTTCCTGGGTGTAAAGTCTTTAGTTCCTTTTTTTACACTTTTGCTCTGGGTACTTCAAAATAAGTTTGTAATACTGAGAGTTCTTGCTCTTCTATATTTGTTTCTCCCTCTGAGGATTCCACCTCATACTCGGTATCGGAAAAGGTAACTTGTTTGGCTTTTTTATTACAGTTCTTAAACCATTTTTCTTTTATGTAATTAGCAAGAGTCCATGAGCTAGTGACGTATGGGATATACATTCCTACCAGGAGGGGCAAAGTTTCCCAAACCTTAAAATGCCTATAAATACACCCCTCACCACACCCACAATTAAGTTTTACAAACTTTGCCTCCCGTGGAGGTGGTGAAGTAAGTTTGTGCTAGATTCTTCGTTAATATGCGCTTCGCAGCAGGCTGGAGCCCGGTTTTCCTCTCAGAGTGCAGTGAATGTCAGAGGGATGTGAAGAGAGTATTGCCTATTTGAATACAATGGTCTTCCTCTAGGGGATCTATTTCATAGGTTCTCTGTTATCGGTCGTAGAGATTTCTTCTCCTACCTCCCTTTTCAGATCGACGATATACTCTTATATATACCATTACCTCTACTGATTCTCGTTTCAGTACTGGTTTGGCTATCTACTATATGTAGATGAGTGTCTTGGGGTAAATAAGTCTTATTTTATTATGACACTCTAAGCTATGGTTGGGCACTTTATTTATAAAGTTCTAAATATATGTGTTTAAACTTATATTTGCCATGATTCAGGGTAATCAGTATTCCTTATTTCAGACAGTCAGTTTCATTATTTGGGATAATGCATATGAATGATTATTTTTTCTTACCTTAAAAATTTTTTCAATTGACTTTTTTCCCTGTGGGCTGTTAGGCTCGCGGGGGCTGAAAATGCTTCAATTTATTGCGTCATTTTGGCGCTGACTTTTTTGGCGCAAAAATGTTGTCATTTCCGGCGCCCTAATTGACGCCGGAAGTTTGTTCGTGGTTACGTCATTTTTTGACGTATATGTGTTCAGACTTTTTTTGCGCCAAAAATATGGGCATCGTTTTTGTCAACGTCACCGGCTGTGGCGTCATACTTGGCGCCAAAAAATATAGGCGTTGTACTTAGCGCCAATAATGTGGGCGTCATTTTTGGCTCCAAAAAATGTGGGCGTCATTCTTGTCTCCACCTTTTTTTCACATTATTTCAATCTCATATTTCATTGCTTCTGGTTGCTAGAGGCTTGTTCATTGGCATTTTTTCCCATTCCTGAAACTGTCATTTAAAGGGACACTGAACCCAAATTTTTTCTTTTGTAATTCAGAAAGAGCATGCAATTTTATGCAACTTTCTAATTTACTCCTATTATCAATTTTTCTTCGTTCTCTTGCTATCGTTATTTGAAAAAGAAGGCATCTAAGCTTTTTTTTTGTTTCAGTACTCTGGACAGCACTTTTTTATTGGTGGATGAATTTATCCACCAATCAGTAAGGACAACCCAGGTTGTTCACCAAAAATGGGCCGGCATCTAAACTTACATTCTTGCATTTCAAATAGATACCAAGAGAATGAAGAAGTTGCTTAAAATTTCATGCTCAGTCTGAATCACGGAAGAAAATTTTTGGGTACAGTGTCCCTTTAAGGAATTTGATAATTTTGCTTTATATGTTGTTTTTTCTATTACATATTGCAAGATGTCTCAACTAGACCCTGGATCAGAATCTACTTCTGGAACGACGCTGCCTGATGCTGGTTCTACCAAAGTTAAGTGCATTTGTTGTAAACTTTCGGTAACTGTTCCTCCGGCTGTAGTTTGTGATAACTGTCATGATAAACTTTCTAATGCAGATTGTATTTCCATTAGTAATAATCCATTACCTGTTGTTGTTCCTTCAACATCTAATGTTCAGAATGTCCCTGTTAATGTAAAAGAATTTGTTTCTAAATCTATTAGGAAGGCTCTGTCTGTTATTCCTCCTTCCAGTAAACGTAAAAGGTCTTTTAAAACTTCTCATATTTCAGATGAATTTTTAAGTGACCGCCATCATTCTGACGAGGATCTATCTGGTTCAGAAGACTCTGCCTCAGATATTGACACTGATAAATCTTCATATTTATTTAAA
This sequence comes from Bombina bombina, assembly GCF_027579735.1. Classification (NCBI taxonomy): domain Eukaryota; kingdom Metazoa; phylum Chordata; class Amphibia; order Anura; family Bombinatoridae; genus Bombina; species Bombina bombina. Next base: position 635,507,311 of record NC_069501.1, read on the forward strand.
ATGGAATTTATTCGTTCTTTACTTAAAGAAGTGTTAATCGCATTAGATATGGAGGAGTCTAGTCCTCTTGATACTAAATCTACTAAGCGTTTAAATTCGGTTTTCAAATCTCATATAGTTATTCTAGAAGTTTTTCCAGTTCCTGATGCTATTTCTGAAGTAATTTCTAGGGAATGGAATAATCTGGGTACTTCATTTACTCCTTCTCAAAGGTTTAAGAAATTGTACCCTGTGCCATCTGATAGATTAGAGTTTTGGGACAAAATCCCTAAAGTTGATGGGGCTATCTCTACTCTTGCTAAACGTACTACTATTCCTACGGCGGATACTACTTCCTTTAAGGATCCTTTAGATAGGAAGCTTGAATCCTTTCTAAGGAGAGCTTATTTATGTTAAGGTAATCTTCTTAGACCTGCTATTTCTTTGGCTGATGTTGCTGCTGCTTCCACTTTCTGTTTGGAGGCTTTAGCGCAAGTGTCAGACCATAATACTCATAGCATTGTTAAACTTCTTCAACATGCTAATAACTTTATTTGTGATGCCATTTTTTATATCATTAGAATTGATGTCAGGTATATGTCTTTAGCTATTTTAGCTAGAAGAGCTTTATGGCTTAAAACTTGGAATGCAGATATGACTTCTAAGTCAACTTTGCTTTCTCTTTCTTTCCAAGGTAATAAATTATTTGGTTCACAGTTGGATTCTATTATTTCAACTGTTACTGGGGGGAAAGGAACCTTTTTGCCTCAGGACAAAAAATCTAAAGGTAAATACAGGGCTGCTAATCGTTTTCGTTCCTTTCGTCAGAATAAGGAGCAGAAGCCTGACCCTTCCCCTAAAGGAATGGTTTCCGTTTGGAAACCTTCACCAGTCTGGAATAAATCCAAGCCTTTTAGAAAGTCAAAACCTGCTCCCAAGTCCACATGAAGGTGCGGCCCTCATTCCAGCACAGCTGGTAGGGGGCAGGTTACGATTTTTCAAAGATATTTGGATCAGTTCGATTCACAGTCTTTGGATTCAGAACATTGTTTCACAAGGATACAGAATAGGTTTCAAGGTAAGGCCGCCTGCGAGAAGATTTTTTCTCTCTCGCATTCCAATAAACCCAGTGAAGGCTCAGGCGTTTCTGAAATGTGTTTCAGATCTAGAGTTGGCTGGGGTAATTGTGCCAGTTCCAGTTCTGGAACGGGGTCTGGGGTTTTACTCAAATCTATTCATTGTACCAAAGAAGGAGAATTCCTTCAGACCAGTTCTGGATCTAAAAATTTTTAATTGTTATGTAAGGATACCAACATTCAAAATGGTGACTATAAGGACTATTCTGCCTTTTGTTCAGCAAGGGCATTATATGTCCACAATAGATTTACAGGATGCATACCTTCATATTCCAATTCATCCAGATCACTATCAGTTTCTGAGATTCTATTTTCTAGACAAGCATTACCAGTTTGTGGCCCTTCCGTTTGGCCTAGCAACAGCTCAAAGGATCTTTTCAAAGGTTCTCGGTGCCCTTCTTTCTGTAATCAGAGAGCAGGGTATTGCGGTATTTCCTTATTTGGACGATATCTTGGTACTTGCTCAGTTTTCACATTCTGCAGAATCTCATACGAATCAACTTGTGTCGTTTCTTCAAAGACATGGTTGGAGGATCAATTTACCAAAGAGTTCTTTGATTCCTCAGACAAAGGTAACATTTTTGGGTTTTCAAATAGATTCAGTGTCCATGACCTTGTCTCTAACAGAAAAGAGACGTCTGAAATTGGTTTCAGCCTGTCTCAATCGTTCCCTTCGGTAGCTTTATGCATGGAAATTCTAGGTCTCATGACTGCTGCATCGGACGCGATCCCCTTTGCTCGTTTTCACATGAGACCTCTTCAGCTTTGTATGCTGAACCAGTGGTGCAGGGATTATACAAAGATATCACAATTAATATCCTTAAATCCCAGTGTAGGAGACACTCTGACGTGGTGGATAAATCACCATTGTTTAGTTCAAGGGGCTTCTTTTGTTCGTCCAACCTGGACTGTGGTCTCAACACATGTGAGTCTGTCAGGTTGGGGAGCTGTATGGGGATCTCTGACAGCGCAGGGGGTTTGGGAATCTCAGGAGGCGAGATTACCAATCAACATTTTGGAACTCCGTGCGATTTTCAGAGCTCTTCAGTTCTGGCCTCTTCTGAAGAGAGAATCGTTTATTTGTTTTCAGAAAGACAATGTCACAACCGTGGCGTATGTCAATCATCAAGGTGGGACTCACAGTCTTCTGGCTATGAAAGAAGTATCTCGGATACTTGTGTGGGCGGAATCCAGCTCCTGTCTAATTTCTGGGGTTCACATCCCAGGTGTAGACAATTGGGAAGCGGATTATCTCAGTTGCCAGACATTACATCCGGGCGAATGGTCTCTTCACCCAGAGGTATTTTTTCAGATTGTTCAAATCTGGGGTCTTCCAGAAATAGATCTGATGGCCTCTCATCTAAACAAGAAACTTCCCAGGTATCTATCCAGATCCAGGGATCCTCAGGCGGAAGCAGTGGACGCGTTGTCACTTCCTTGGAATTATCATCCTGCCTATATCTTTCCGCCTCTAGTTCTTCTTCCAAAGGTGATTTCAAAAATTCTAATGGAACGTTCGTTTGTTCTGCTGGTGGCTCCAGCATGGCCTCACAGGTTTTGGTATGCGGATCTCATTCGGATGGCCAGTTGCCAACCTTGGACACTTCCGTTAAGACCAGACCTTCTATCTCAAGGCCCTTTTTTCCATCAGGATCTCAAATCATTAAATTTGAAGGTATGGAAATTGAACGCTTGATTCTTAGTCATAGAGGTTTCTCTGACTCAGTAATTAATACTATGTTACAGGCTCGTAAATCTGTGTCTAGGAAGATTTATTATTGAGTCTGGAAGACTTACATTTCTTGGTGTTCTTCTCATAAATTCTCCTGGCATTCTTTTAGAATTCCTAGAATTTTACAGTTTCTTCAGGATGGTTTGGATAAAGGTTTGTCTGCAAGTTCCTTGAAAGGACAAATCTCTGCTCTTTCTGTTCTTTTTCACAGAAAGATTGCTAATCTTCCTGATATTCATTGTTTTGTACAGGCTTTGGTTCGTATCAAACCTGTCATTAAGTCAATCTCTCCTCCTTGGAGTCTTTGGTTCTGAGGGCTTTACACGCTCCTCCGTTTGAGCCTGTGCATTCTCTGGATATTAAATTACTTTCTTGGAAAGTTTTGTTCCTTTTGGCCATCTCTTCTGCTAGAAGAGTTTGAGTTATCTGCTCTTTCTTGTGAATCTCCTTTTCTGATTTTTCATCAGGATAAGGCGGTGTTGCGGACTTCATTTCAATTTTTACCTAAGGTTGGGAATTCTAACAACATTAGTAGAGAAATTGTTGTCCCTTCATTGTGTCCGAATCCTAAGAATTCTCTGGAGAAATCTTTACATTCTTTGGATGTAGTAAGAGCTTTAAAATATTATGTTGAAGCTACTAAAGATTTTAGAAATCATTATTTATGCTTACCTGATAAATGTATTTCTCTTGTAGTGTGTTCAGTCCACGGGTCATCCATTACTTATGGGATATAGTCTCCTTCCCAACAGGAAGTTGCAAGAGGATCACCCAAGCAGAGCTGCTATATAGCTCCTCCCCTCACATGTCATATCCAGTCATTCGACCGAAACAAGACGAGAAAGGAGAAACTATAGGGTGCAGTGGTGACTGGAGTTTTAATTAAAATTTAGAACTGCCTGAAAAAAAGACAGGGCGGGCCGTGGACTGAACACACTACAAGAGAAATACATTTATCAGGTAAGCATAAATTATGTTTTCTCTTGTTAAGTGTGTTCAGTCCACGGGTCATCCATTACTTATGGGATACCAATACCAAAGCTAAAGTATACGGATGAAGGGAGGGACAAGGCAGGAACATTAAACAGAAGGAACCACTGCCTGTAGAACCTTTCTCCCTAAAACAGCCTCCGAAGAAGCAAAAGTGTCAAATTTGTAAAATTTTGAAAAGGTATGAAGTGAAGACCAAGTTGCAGCCTTGCAAATCTGTTTAACAGAGGCCTCATTCTTAAAGGCCCAGGTGGAAGCCACAGCTCTAGTGGAATGAGCTGTAATTCTTTCAGGAGGCTGCTGTCCAGCAGTCTCATAGGCTAAACGTATTATGCTACGAAGCCAAAAAGAGAGAGAGGTGGCCGAAGCCCTTTGACCTCTCCTCTGCCCAGAATAAACGACAAACAGAGAAGAAGTTTGCAGAAAAACTTTAGTTGCCTGTAAGTAGAACTTCAGGGCACGGACTACGTCCAGATTATGCAAAAGACGTTCCTTCTTTGAAGAAGGATTAGGACATAATGACGGAACAACAATCTCTTGATTGATATTCCTGTTAGAAACAACCTTAGGTAAAAACCCAGGTTTAGTACGCAGTACTACCTTGTCTGAATGAAAAATCAGATAAAGAGAATCGCAATGTAAGGCAGATAACTCAGAGACTCTTCGAGCCGAGGAAATAGCCATCAAAAACAGAACTTTCAAAGATAAAAGCTTAATATCAATGGAATGAAGGGGTTCAAACGGAACACCCTGAAGAACTTTAAGAACTAAGTTTAAGCTCCACAGAGGAGCAAAGGTTTTAAACACAGGCTTAATCCTAGCCAAAGCCTGACAAAAGGCCTGGACGTCTGGATTCTCTGCCAGACGTTTGTGTAAAAGAATACACAGAGCAGAAATCTGTCCTTTTAATGAACTAGCGGATAAACCCTTTTCTAAACCCTCTTGTAGAAAAGCCAATATCCTAGGAATCCTAACCTTACTCCATGAGTAACTCTTGGATTCACACCAATATAAATATTTGCGCCATATCTTATGGTAAATTTTTCTGGTAACAGGTTTTCCGAGCCTGTATTAATGTATCAATAACCGACTCCGAAAAACCACACTTTGATAGAATCAAGCGTTCAATCTCCATGCAGTCAGCCTCAGAGAAATTAGGCTTGGATGGTTGAAAGGACCCTGAATTAGAAGGTCCTGCCTCAGAGGCAGAGACCACGGTGGACAGGACGACATGTCCACTAGGTCTGCATACCAGGTCCTGCGTGGCCACGCAGGCGCTATCAGAATCACTGATGCGCTCTCCTGTTTGATCCTGGCAATCAGTCGAGGTAGCAACGGAAAAGGTGGAAACACATAAGCCATGTGGAAAACCCAAGGGGCTGCTTGTGCATCTACCAGCACCGCTCCCGGGTCCCTGGACCTGGATCCGTAACAAGGAAGCTTGGCGTTCTGGCGAGACGCCATGAGATCCAGATCTGGTTTGCCCCAACGATGAATCAGTTGAGCGAAGACCTCTGGATGAAGTTCCCACTCCCCCGGATGAAAAGTCTGGCGACTTAGAAAATCCGCCTCCCAGTTCTCCACGCCTGGGATGTAGATCGCTGACAGATGACAAGAGTGAGACTCTGCCCAGCAAATTATCTTCGAGACTTCCAACATCACTAGGGAACTCCTGGTTCCCCCTTGATGATTGATGTAAGCCACAGTCGTGATGTTGTCCTACTGAAATCTGATGAACCTCAGTGTTGCTAACTGAGGCCAAGCTAGAAGAGCATTGAATATTGCTCTTAATTCCAGAATGTTTATTGGGAGGAGTTTCTCCTCCTGAGTCCACGATCCCTGAGCCTTCAGGGAGTTCCAGACTGCACCCCAGCCTAGTAGGCTGGCATCTGTTGTTACAATCGTCCAATCTGGTCTGCGAAAAGTCATTCCTTTGGACAGATGAACCCGCGACAACCACCAGAGAAGAGAATCTCTGGCCTCCTGGTCCAGATTCAGTAAAGGGGACAGATCTGAGTAATCCCCATTCCACTGACTTAGCATGCATAGTTGCAGCGGTCTGAGATGTAGGCGCACAAATGGCACTATGTCCATTGCCGCGACCATTAAGCCGATTACTTCCATGCACTGAGCTACTGATGGGCTTGGAATGGAATGAAGGACACGGCAAGCATTTAGTATTTTTGATAACCTGGACTCCGTCAGGTAAATCTTCATCTCTACAGAATCTATAAGAGTCCCTAGAAAGGGAACCCTTGTGAGTGGGAACAGAGAACTCTTTTCCATGTTCACTTTCCACCCATGCGACCTCAGAAATGCTAGAACTATCTCTGTATGAGACTTTGCATTTTGAAAACTTGACGCTTGTATCAGAATGTCGTCTAGGTACGGAGCCACCGCTATGCCTCACGGTCTTAGTACCGCCAGAAGCGAGCCCAGAACCTTTGTAAAAATTCTCGGGGCCGTAGCCAACCCGAAGGGAAGAGCTACAAACTGGTAATGCCCGTCTAGAAAGGCAAACCTTAGGTACCGATAATGATCTTTGTGAATCGGTATGTGAAGGTAGGCATCCTTTAAGTCCACTGTGGTCATATACTGACCCTCTTGGATCATGGGTAGGATGGTTCGAATAGTTTCCATTTTGAACGATGGAACCCTTAGGAATTTGTTTAAAGGGACACTGAACCCAAAATTTTTCTTTTGTACTACAGAAAGAGCATGCAATTTTAAGAAACTTTCTAATTTACTCCTATTATCAATTTTTCTTCGTTCTATAGCTATCTTTATTTGAAAAAGAAGGCATCTAAGCTTTTTTGGGTTCAGTACTCTGGACAGCACTTTTTTAATTGGTGGATGAATTTATCCACCAATCAGCAAGGACAACCCAGGTTGTTCACCAAAAATGGGCCGGCATCTAAACTTACATTTGTGCATTTCAAATAAAGATACCAAGAGAATGAAGAAAATTTTATAATAGGAGTAAATTAGAAAGTTGCTTAAAATTTCATGCTCAATCTGAATCACAAAAGAAATTTTTTGGTTACAGTGTCCCTTTAAGATCTTCAGGTCCAAGATTGGCCTGAAGGTTCCCTCTTTTTTGGGAACCACAAACAGATTTGAGTAAAAACCTTGCCCTTGTTCCGTCCGCGGAACCGGGTGGATCACTCCCATTACTAAGAGGTCTTGTACACATCATAGAAATGCCTCTTTCTTTATTAGGTTTGTTGATAACCTTGACAGATGAAATCTCCCTTGTGGAGGAGAAGTTTTGAAGTCCAGAAGGTATCCCTGAGATATGATCTCCAACGCCCAGGGATCCTGGACATCTCTTGCCCAGGCCTGGGCGAAGAGAGAAAGTCTGCCCCCCACTAGATCCGTTTCCGGATAGGGGGCCCTCTCTTCATGCTGTCTTAGGGGCAGAAGTAGGTTTTCTGGCCTGCTTGCCCTTGTTCCAGGACTGGTTGCCTTTCCAGCCCTGTCTGTAACGAGTAGCAGTCCCTTCCTGTTTTGGAGCGGAGGAAGTTGATGCTGCTCCTGCCTTGAAATTACGAAAGGCACGAAAATTAGACTGTTTGGCCTTTGATTTGGCCCTGTCCTGAGGAAGGGTGTGACCCTTACCTCCAGTAATGTCAGCAATAATTTCTTTCAAGCCGGGCCCGAATAAGGTTTGCCCTTTGAAAGGAATATTAAGCAATTTAGATTTAGAAGTTACATCTGCTGACCAGGATTTAAGCCATAGCTCTCTGCGCGCCTGGATGGTGAATCCGGAGTTCTTAGCCGTTAGTTTGGTTAAATGCACAACGGCATCCGAAACAAATGCATTAGCTAGCTTAAGGGCTTTAAGCTTGTTCATAATCTCATCCAATGGTGCTGTGCGAATAGCCTCTTCCAGAGACTCAAACCAGAATGCCGCTGCAGCAGTGACGGGCGCAATGCATGCAAGGGGCTGTAATATAAAACCTTGTTGAACAAACATTTTCTTAAGGTAACCTTCTAATTTTTTATCCATTGGATCTGAAAAAGCACAACTATCCTCCACCGGGATAGTGGTACGCTTGGCTAAAGTAGAAACTGCTCCCTCCACCATAGGGACCGTCTGCCATAAGTCTCGTGTGGTGGCGTCTATTGGGAACATTTTTCTAAATATCGGAGGAGGGGAAAAGGGCACACCGGGTCTATCCCACTCCTTGCTAATAATCTCTGTAAGCCTTTTAGGTATAGGAAAAACGTCAGTACACACCGGTACCGCATAGTATTTATCCAGCCTACATAATTTCTCTGGGATTGCAACCGTGTCGCAATCATTCAGAGCCGCTAACACCTCCCCTAGCAATACACGGAGGTTCTCAAGCTTAAATTTAAAATTTGAAATTTCTGAATCCGGTCTCCCCAGATCAGATCCGTCACCCACAGAATGAAGCTCTCCGTCCTCATGTTCTGCAAATTGTGACGCAGTATCGGACATGGCTCTCGTGTCATCGGCGCGCTCTGTCCTAAACCCAGAGCTATCGCGCTTGCCTCTTAACTCAGGCAAATTAGATAATACTTCTTTCATAACATTAGCCATATCATGCAAAGTGATTTGTAAGGGCCTTGATGTACTTGGCGCCACAATCTCACGTACCTCCTGAGCGGGAGGCGAAGGTACTGACACGTGAGGAGAGTTAGTCGGCATAACTTCCCCCTCGTTGTCTGGTGATAATTTCTTTACCAGTAAAGACTGACTTTTATTTAAAGTAACATCAATATAATTGGTACACATATTTCTATTGGGCTCCACATTGGCTTTTAAACATAATGAACAAGTAGATTCATCTGTATCAGACATGTTTAAACAGACTAGCAATGAAGGCTAGCAAGCTTGGAAAAAATCTTTCAATAAATTTACAAGCAATAGAAAAAACGCTGCAGCGCTTTTAAAAACACAAAAAACTGTCACAGTTGAAATAACAATGAACTAATTCAGTTATAGCCAACAATTTTAATAGTAAATGTATGAATTTAGCAGAGGATTGTACCCACAAGCAAACGGATGATTAACCCCTCAATACCCAAAAACGGATAATCAATTTATGATTTAACGCTTTTATCACAGTCAAACACACTGTCACAGGTCTGCTGTGACTGATTACCTCCCTCAAAAATGAATTTTGAAGACCCCTGAGCTCTCTGGAGACGTCCTGGATCAAGGAGGAAGAAGCAGGAAGACTGTGCTAGAATTTTAACTGCGCAACAAGGCCCTAAAAAAGGCCCCTCCCACTCTATATTACAACAGTGGGAGACCTGTTACAACGGTTTCTATGCAGAAATATACGTTAGCCATATGGAAAAAAATCATGCCCAAAAAGATTTATCACCAAAGTACCTCACAAAACGAATAACATGCCAGTAAACGTTTTAAAGACAACTTTCCATTGTTATGCAAAGTTATCACTAAGCCTGCTACCAGTCGCTTCTACTGCAGTTAAGGCTCATACATTTATTTCAGTATTAACAGTATTTTCTCAGTCAAATTCTAGTCCCTAGAAAATAACTCAACTGCACATACATTTATCAGCCTGATACCAGTCGCTACTACTGCATTAAAGGCTGCACTTACATCATATGGGTACCAGCAGTGTTTTCTTAGTCAATTCCATTCCTAGAAAATATTACTGCACATACCTCATTTGCGGGGGACCCCGCATGCTATTCCCTTTTCTGAAGTTACCCCACTCCTCAGAATGTGCGAGAACAGCCAGTGGATCTTAGTTATGTCTGCTAAGATCATAGAAAACGCAGGCAGATTCTTCTTCTAAATACTGCCTGAGAGAAAAAACAGCACACTCCGGTGCCATTTTAAAATAATAAGCTTTTGATTGAAGAATAATTAGGTAAAAAACTCCTATCTCCTCTCGCGACCTCCTTCTTTGTTGAGACTTGCAAGAGAATGACTGGATATGACATGTGAGGGGAGGAGCTATATAGCAGCTCTGCTTCGGTGATCCTCTTGCAACTTCCTGTTGGGAAGGAGAATATATCCCATAAGTAATGGATGACCCGTGGACTGAACACACTTAACAAGAGAAAGACTTCTAGTCTCTTTGTTATCTTTTCTGGTTCCAGGAAAGGTCAGAAAGCTTCTGCCATTTCTTTGGCGTCTTGGTTAAAGTCTTTGATTCATCATGCTTATGTGGAGTCGGGTAAGCCCCCGCCTCAAAGGATTACGGCTCATTCTACTAGGTCAGTTTCTACTTCCTGGGCGTTTAAGAATGAAGCTTCTGTTGATCAGATTTGCAAAGCAGCAACTTGGTTTTCTTTGCATACTTTTACTAAATTCTACCATTTTGATTTCTCTTCTTCTGAAGCAGTTTTTGGTAGAATGGTACTTCAGGCAGCTGTTTAAGTTTGATTCTTCTGCTTATAATTTCAGTTTTTTTCATTATTAAGATTAAAACTTTTGTTTTGGGTTGTGGATTATTTTTCAGCGGAATTGGCTGTCTTTATTTTATCCCTCCCTCTCTAGTGACTCTTGCATGGAAGTTCCACATCTTGGGTATCTACTATCCCATACGTCACTAGCTCATGGACTCTTGCTAATTACATGAAAGAAAACATAATTTATGTAAGAACTTACCTGATAAATTCATTTCTTTCATATTGGCAAGAGTCCATGAGGCCCACCCTTTTTGTGGTGGTTATGATTTTTTTGTATAAAGCACAATTATTCCAATTCCTTATTTTGATGCTTTCGCTCCTTTCTTATCACCCCACTTCTTGGCTATTCGTTAAACTGAATTGTGGGTGTGATGAGGGGTGTATTTATAGGCATTTTGAGGTTTGGGAAACTTTTCCCCTCCTGGTAGGAATGTATATCCCATACGTCACTAGCTCATGTCGAAATCCCTGTCGAAATCATCATTGCTATCCCATCTATATACATTTTGATGTTCATAATCATATTTATCCCGTGACATCTTCCTAAATTGAACTCACAGAGTTCCAAACGGAAAGATATCATATTCTTCTCAAACTGTTTGTCATATGGTTTGAATTCTGGATCTTTTTGAACTGCTTTTTGTTTCTCTTTTATGATTTTCATTTCTTCTAACAATTCAACAATTATATATATATATATATATATATATATATATGTGGTGTGTATATATATATATATATATATATATGTGGTGTGTATATATATATATATATATATATATATATATATGTGTATGTGTATATATATATATATATATCAGTCACAATTAATCCCACAAGGAGAATAAATACGCTGCACTCACCGGTCTTCAAAGCAAGTTCAAATTTGAATAGTTCCTCACATCAATATCAGCATAGTAGTATGATCCCAAATGTTTCGGTACCAAACCGGTACCTTTATCAATGGGCAGAAGAAAAAACCTAAGTCCTGATAGCCTCCATTGAACCCACTCACCTAATATACCTTTAAATACGGACGAGACTTCCGGTGCTCATGAGGTGCAGCCCCCATCACGCGTCATTGCTCCTTTGTCAATGTCCAGACGAGCGCATGGCTAATTAACATAGCCGCGCCTACCAGTGACGGTAGTATCCACACGTCACCATTGAATTCTTACACAGTGGCGATCGTGTTCGGCGTCACCCCGGCAGCATCAGGAAGTTTCCTTTAACTACTAACAGTTAAAATAACAAGTATAGAGCACCAATATGCCTAGATTCAATACATAATCCAGCATAAGGAGCCCTTTTAATATTAAAAGTGTTAGACAACACGAGTCCCTCTTTACAATTCTTATATTTCAAAGCTCTTTGCATCTTTGTTGAAACTTAATAGTGCAGACAGTAACACTCCTGACAGTATAGTT